>NW_021283218.1:0-1614 GCF_002162155.2 Triticum dicoccoides
GAGTATGTCAGGAATTGTTTTCCATTTCTTTTACCGGAGGCCATCATTCCAGTTATCGTTCTCTATTTATTCCGGTGCTTCGTTCAAGTATTCTTCAATCAGCTCATGATCTCTTTGTTCTTTTGCATCTAAATCCCCTCTAGCATATTTGTTCTTCTAATTCTTCCCGGAGATTCATTCTCTTTCATCAGTCAATTTCGAATTCTCACGGTGGTTCGTTCAAGATTCTTTTCCTTGTTCATCATATTAATCCATTCGTTCTTTTCAATCCTACCGGTGGTTCATGAAGACCTTCGCAAGTTTGCGATATGTCATCTCTCAATTCTTTTTTCAAGAAGAATAAGTAGTATGCAAAATCCATTGCTTGTCATCAATTTATTTTGATGAAGGATAAGCATACAATAAATCTTATTCCTATTTCATCCAAGTGACTAATCCCTTTTCTTCGGAGTTTGTTCTTGATGAATAAATTCTAGTTCCAAGTGTTTCATCTTTTCTTTTCCGGAGTTCAATTTCCTCGGCCATTTCGTCGGAACCTCCATCTAAATCATCGCAAGGCTCATCTTATTCTTTCATCCTTTATTCTATCTTATCATCCTTTTGTTACCGGAGTTCTTCATGGTGGTTCTTCATGATTTAATTCATTCTTCAAGAGTTCATCAAGTATCATTCCATCCTCTCTAGTTCATGTTCTATTCTTTCCATTTTTCAGCCAGAGTGTTGCCTAAATCCTTTTAGCCTTATTCGTTTCTTTTCTCATTCTAACCACTCCGGTTAGAACAAGTGTTTTCATAGTCTATCTGTTTCAGTGAGCTTTCGATTCTCATCATTCTCGTCATTCCTCTCTTCTTCTCGAGTGCTCTCGATTCTTTGCTCCTTATCTTGAGTTCTTATTACACCTCATCCCTTTTCCCTTCCGTCTCGGTCCTAAGATCTCGGGACGAGATCTCTTGTTAGTGGAGGAGTGTTGTAACGCCCCGGATCCAATGCGCCAGGTGTCTGCCAGTTATTCGCCTTCATTGCCATGTCATTTGCTTGCGTGTTGCATTTTATCATGTCATCATGTGCATTTCATTTTGCATACGTGTTCGTCTCATGCATCCGAGCCTTTTCCCCGTTGTCCGTTTTGCAATCCGGCGCTCCTATGTCCTCCGGCGTTCCCCTCTTCTCTCTTTTCGTGTGCGGGTGTTAAACTTTCTCGGAATGGCCCGAGCCTTGCCAAGTGGCCTTGGTATAGCACCGGTAGACCGCCTGTCAACTTTCATGCCATTTGGAGGTCGTTTGATACTCCAACGGTTAACCGGGTAACCGCAAAGCCCTCTTTGAGTTGCAGCCCAACACCCCTTCCGAAGTGGCCCAAAACCCACCTAACTCCCCTCCATGCTCTCGGTCGTTCGATCACGATCGCGTGGCCGAAAACCGCTCCTCATTTGGACTCTCCTAGCCCCCTCTACCTATAAAAACGTCTCCCCCTCTCCATTTCCGGATCATTTTCCCCCCTAACCCTAAAAATCGCCCTCGCGCCGCCACCGGACGCGTCCGACTGCGGCCGGACACGTCCGCCCCACGCCCCTCGTCCAATCGGAGGCCACCGTGTGGCCTCCCGCGCCGCCC
>NW_021283219.1:0-1052 GCF_002162155.2 Triticum dicoccoides
TACTATGATTATGAGATATGGCAGATGGACGTCAAAACAGCATTCCTTAACGGGCATCTTAAGGAAGAACTGTATATGATGCAGCCGGAAGGTTTTGTCGATCCTCAGAACGCTAACAAAGTATGCAAGCTCCAGCGATCCATTTATGGACTGGTGCAAGCATCTCGGAGTTGGAACATTCGCTTTGATGAGATGATCAAAGCGTTTGGGTTTATGCAGACTTATGGAGAAGCCTGCGTTTACAAGAAAGTGAGTGGGAGCTCTGTAGCATTTCTCATATTATATGTAGATGACATACTCCTGATGGGAAATAATATAGAATTTCTGGACAGCATTAAGGCCTACTTGAATAAGTGTTTTTCAATGAAGGACCTTGGAGAAGCTGCTTATATATTAGGCATCAAGATCTATAGAGATAGATCGAGACGCCTCATAGGTCTTTCACAAAGTACATACCTTGATAAAATTTTGAAGAGATTCAGAATGGATCAGTCCAAGAAGGGGTTCTTGCCTATGTTACAAGGTATGAGACTGAGCTCAGCTCAGTCACCGACCACGGCAAAAGATAAAGAAGAGATGAGTGTCATCCCCTATGCTTCAGCCATAGGATCCATTATGTATGCCATGCTGTGTACCAGACCCGATGTAAACCTTGTCGTAAGTTTGGTAGCAAGATACCAAAGTAATCCCGGCAAGGAACACTGGACAGCGGTCAAGAATATCCTGAAGTACCTGAAAAGGACAAAGGACATGTTTCTCGTTTATGGAGGAGACGAAGAGCTCGTCGTAAAGGGTTACGTCGACGCTAGCTTCGACTCAGATCCGGATGACTCTAAGTCACAAACCGGATACGTGTATATGTTGAATGGTGGAGCAGTAAGCTGGTGCAGCTGCAAGCAGAGCGTCGTGGCGGGATCTACGTGTGAAGCGGAGTACATGGCAGCCTCGGAGGCAGCACATGAAGCAATTTGGGTGAAGGAGTTCATCACCGACCTAGGAGTCATACCCAATGCGTCGGGGCCGATCAAACTCTTCTGTGACAACACTGGAGC
>NW_021283220.1:0-1392 GCF_002162155.2 Triticum dicoccoides
AAAACTCAAATTCTTACCAGTTCTTACCCAGCAACAGGCGGTGATCGGCAACCGTTGTAGTCAAAACTCTCAAAGCTTGGATAGAGCGATTACCAGGGAGAGTCAAACGCACGACGTAGATGTATGTGGAGCTGGGAAGGCTTATACTATGGTAGCAAAAAGGGTCAGCAATAATCAATTCAGAGATGCAAAGTTGAATAAACGCTCAACGACGGTACTGTGCTGGTCCTAGGCTAGACTGTGCTAGAGACGCGAGCCTAGAACACCAACAAAATCACGGCGCGGCACGTAAACAAGGGAAAAGCACACTCTGAAAAAAAAAATTCGCTCTTTTTTTTTGCGCTCTTTTTTTTTGCGCTGCTTTTTTTTTGCGAAAAATCACTATAATGGCGAGTGTCTCAAAACTCTTCCTAGGTCAAACTGACAGGATGGGCACGAAATTTTTCGACCAATTTTTTTTTTCCGAAACCTACTCCGGCAAGGAAACACGAATCGGAATCTGGATGGATCCCGAAAACAACCCTAATAAGCAAGGAACTCGGATTGGTGGTGGATATATGGTGGTGGTATATGGCAGCGGTGGTGGTAGCGGTGGTAGTATATGGATATGGATCGGTGGTGGTATATGGGCACGGATTGGTGGTGGTATATGGATACGGATTCGGAGCGGTGGTGGTAGATGGCAGGGGCGATGATGATGGTGCGGCGGCGGCGTGACAACTTATGACCAGAACTCGAAACTCTAAAAGACTAGACGCTAAGACCAGCAACTAGACACGACGATGCAACCGCAAATTCAACAAAGCAAAACCCTAAAAAGATTATGCAAGGCTCAGATTGGTTCGGATATGATGAACTAACCCTAAATTTTTTTTTGTGTGGCTTTTTCGTGGACTGTAGGTATGAAGAACAGACTCGATCTAAACTACGAAAAACTATAAAATCTCACCAAGCAACCTGGAAATCTGATACCACTTGATAGAGGCAAAGGTGTCCCGTCTTTCGATGAGATGGTGGATTTCGCTTTGGTGGAAGTCGACTTTGACGATCCGACTACGAACGTGCGAGGACGTCGCGCCTTAGCAATCGCTAAACCAACTCCGAGAGGTTATTGACCACGCCGGAGCACGATCAACCTGACCACGAGGGTCTGTTTCCTGCGAGCAAACGAAGAACAAGCAAGAAACTAAGATTGCAATCTGGATATTGCGAATATAAGATGAAAGCTTTATTGATCAAGGTGGGGTTCTGTGACGCCTTTGTCTGGTCGTTGAACACAAACGAAGTACGCGAAGTTGCAGCTATGGCGAACTTTTAATCTAAACAAAACCCAAAGTCTAAACGATGCCCTAAGGGCTGTATATATGGAGGAAGAGGGGGGAATTTCGTGGC
>NW_021283221.1:0-1031 GCF_002162155.2 Triticum dicoccoides
TGGGGTTCAACAACTATGGAAATCGATTCGGGGCCCCAAAACGGTGAGTAATAATACATGAAACGGGTCAGAATCGGCCAAAACTACGAGTGTTGATGACCGACACGTAAACGCACCCTAGTGTTCGTTAATCGTGGAAATCACTCCCAGGCCCCAAAACAGTGAGTAATAGTCCATGAAATGGGCCAGAATCGGCCAAACTGCGAGTGTTGACGTTCGACACATAAACACACCCCAGGGTTCGCCAAAACAGTGAGTAATAGTCCATGAAACGGGTCAGAATCGGCCAAATCTGCGAGTGTTGATCACCGACACGTAAGCGCATCTTGGGGTTCAACAACTATGGAAATTGATTCCGGGCCCCAAAACGGTGAGTAATAGTCCATGAAACGGGTCAGAATCGGCCAAAACTGCGAGTGTTGATGACCGAAACATAAGCGCACCTTGGGGTTCAACAACTATGGAAATCGATTCGGGCCCCAAAACGGTGAGTAATAGTCCATGAAACGGGTCAGAATCGGCAAAAACTACGAGTGTTGATGGCCGACACATAAACGCACCCCGGTGTTCACTAACCGTGGAAATCACTCCGGGACCCCAAACAGTGAGTAATAGTTCATGAAACGGGCCAGAATCGGCCAAAACTACGAGTGTTGACGACCGACACATAAACGCACCCCAGGGTTCGCCAAAACAGTGAGTAATAGTCCATGAAACGGGCCAGAATCGGCCAAAGCTGTGAGTGTTGATAACCGACACATAAGCGCATCTTAGGGTTCAACAACTATGGAAATTGCTTCGGGGCCCCAAAAGGGTGAGTAATAGTCCATGAAACGGGTCAGAATTGGACAAAATTGCGAGTGTTGATGACCGACACGTAAACGCATCCCAAGGTTCGTTAATCGTTGAAATCACTCCGGGACCCCAAAACAGTGAGTAATAGTCCATGAAACGGGTCAGAATCGGCCATAACTGCGAGTGTTGATGACCGACACATAAGCGCACCTTGGGGTTCAACAACTATGGAAATC
>NW_021283222.1:0-674 GCF_002162155.2 Triticum dicoccoides
GAGAGAGAGAGCAGAGAGCAGAGAGAGAGAGAGAGAGAGCAGAGAGAGAGAGAGAGAGAATTTTTTAACTAGTTAATTAACAAAAAAAAGGTAAAATTTGATAATTAACAAAAACGGTAAATAACTTAGTTTAACAAAAACGGTAAATAACTTAAAACTTGATAATTAACAAAAAAACCCGTAAAATTTGATAATTAACAAAAAAACATATATACGGAGAGGGGCGGCGAGGGGGACCCAAGGGCCAAAAGCTGGTGGTACGGGCATGGGGGAACGCTGAACCCGGAGACAGGGGAGTGTGTTTACCGGGGCAAATTAATTAAACCCACCCAAGCCCTTATTAACGCAATGAGGGATGCTCAACAGGGGAAGATCAAGTTCAACAGAGAGAACGACGCGCTGACAAAAGCCCTCGGGAATCCTGAACACGGAGGACGTGTACGAGGCATGGGGCACATTCCGTGGAAAATAGGGTTCCCCCAGAACGATGACCCGTACGGTTACAGAAGCCGTAAGAGAAAGATGGATCGGGAAGCAGATGTTGTGGTGCGGTTGGCATCGGAAATGGATGTGATGAAGAAAACCATGAGTGTACTAGTAGCCGAAAGAGATGCAGCTCGGGTGCAGCATGAAGATCATCCAGCGGATCTCGGAAGCCAGCAGCGGAGAAGCAG
>NW_021283223.1:0-1211 GCF_002162155.2 Triticum dicoccoides
CCCGACCCCCCTGGACCCCCTCGCTCTCTCCCTCTCCCTTGTATCTCTCCTCTGCTTCCTCTCTCTCTCACTCGCCGAGCGCAGCCGCAGCCGCGCCACCGTAACGCCGCGGCCACCGTCTCCCCCTCGACCCCTCGCTGTGCTTGCGAGCTCCGCCTCGACCCTCTCTTCCTCCCCACCGATCCACGGCCCTCCGGAAACCCTGCATCGCCGCCCACGTCGCCGTTCCCCTCCTCGGCCACCGGAGATCGTCGTCGTCGATTCGCTGCACTCCGGCCGCCCCCGAGCCCACTAACCCTCCCTACAGCTCCGCGGTGAGCCTCCGTGCAGAACCCCTCTCTCTCCCCTCGCGTTTGCAAGCTCTAGGCCATAGCTCCGCCGCGGCCGAACTCCGGCCGCCGCTGACCTCGTCACCGCCGTCACTACAGCCGCTTGAGCTCGTCTCGGAGCGTGTCACCGCACTCAGGAAGCCACCAGGAGCCTAACGCATATCCTAACTCGCCCTCCCGTGCACCACAGCGCCAACCCCGCACTCACCGAACTCCGGCGCCGCCGCGAGCTCCGTTCCGACGAGCCCCGGAGTCCCCGCAGCCTCCCACCTACCCCATCAGATGCGGGAGAGCCCGGGCTACGCCCCGGTGCCCTCAGCGCGCGAATCCGATGCCCCTAGCGCAAGTCCGGCGTGCCCCGCCGTGCTCTGTGGTCACCGCCGGCCAAACTCCGGCGGGCCGATGTGGCCACTTAGTTAGGGGCTAATCACCCTATGAGCCACTGCCATGTGGGCCCTGAGCCTAATTAGGTTAGTTTAATTTTTCTGTTTAGATTAGTGCTAATCTGTGGACCCCATGTGTCAGATTTTGACTTAGTCAAGTCAACATTGACCGGTCCCACCTGTCAGTGAGTGAAACAGCCCTGTGTCACTGACGTGTGGCCCCCACACGTCAGGTTTGACCAGCAGCAGCGTCTGTTGACCTGCTGACGTCACGGTGACGCACTGCTGACGTAGTAAATGTTTCTGGAATTTAAATAATTCTTAAATGATTTATTAATTCCAGAAAATGCCTAAAACTTCTAAAAATCATAGAAAATTAACCGTAACTCCAAATTAAATAAATTATATATGAAAAATTATCAGAAAAATTCAAGGAATCCATCTGTACCATTTTCATGCATGTTAGAACAACTTATAGCTGCTGTTTAGCACAAATCAA
>NW_021283224.1:0-2835 GCF_002162155.2 Triticum dicoccoides
ATTTTCTCACTCGTAGCGATGCTTAAGTCTATCCGAATCATGTTAGCAATTTCCGCATTTTATGAAATATGGCAAATGGATTTCAAAACTGCATTCCTTAATGGATTTCTTAAAGAAGAGTTGTATATGATGCAACCAAAAGGTTTTGTCGATCCTAAAGGTGCTAACAAAGTGTGCAAACCCCAGCGATCCATCTATGGACTGGTGCAAGCATCTCGGAGTTGGAATATACACTTGGATAAGGTGATCAAAGCATATGGTTTTATACAGACTTATGGTGAAGCCTGTATTTACAAGAAAGTGAGTGGGAGCTTTGTAGCATTTATGATATTATATGTGGATGACATATTGTTGATTGGAAATGATGTAGAATTTCTGGATAGCATAAAATGATATTTGAATAAGAATCTTTCAGTGAAAGACCTCGGTGAAGCTGCTTACATATTGGGCATCAAGATCTATGGAGATAGATCAAGACACTTGATAAGAATTTCAATGAGTACAAATCTTGACAAGATTTTGAAGGAGTTCAAAATGGATCAGTCAAAGAAGGAGTTCTTGCCTTTATTGTAAGGTGTGAAGTTGAGTAAAGACTCAAAACCTGACCACGGCAGAAGTTAGAGAGAGAATGAAATTCATTCCCTATGCCTCAACCATAGGTTCTATAAAGTATGCCATGCTCTGTAACAAACCTGTTGTGTACCTTGCCATGAGTTTGGCAAGGGGTACAATAGTGATCCAGGAGTAGATCACTAGACATTGATCAGAATTCTCCTTAGAGGACTAAGGAAATGTTTCTCGATTATGGAGGTGATAAAGGGTTCGTCGTAAAGGGTTACGTCAATGCAAGCTTTAACACTAATCTAGATGACTGTGAGTCTCAATCTGGATGCATATTGAAAGTGGGAGCAATTAGCTAGAGTAGCTCTATGCAGAGCATTATATACATAGAAATTTGCAAAATACATACGGATCTGAATGTGACAGACCCGTTGACTAAACTTCTCACAAGCAAAACATGATCACACCTTAGTACTCTTTGGGTGTTAATCACATGGTGATGTGAACTAGATTATTGACTCTAGTAAACCCTTTGGGTGTTGGTCACTGATACGTCTCCAATGTATCTATAATTTATGAAGTATTCATGCTATTATTTCATCATTCTTGGATGTTTTACAATCATTTTATAGCAACTTTATGTCATTTTTTGGGACTAACCTATTGACCCAGTGCCCAGTGCCAGTTGCTGTTTTTTTGCTTGTTTTTTACATCGCAGAAAATCAATATCAAACGGAGTCCAAACACCGTGAAATTTTTTTGTGGATTTTTTATGGACCAGAAGGAACCCAATGGGCCAGAGCGGCACCTAGGGGCTGCCCCGAGGGGGGCACAACCCACCAGGGCGCGCCAGGCCCCCCTGGTGCGCCCAGGTGGGTGGTGCCCACCTCGGTGGCCTTCTGCACCCCTTCTTTGCACTATAAATTCCCAAATATTCCAAAAACCTTCAGGGTTACCCTAGATCAGAAGATCCACCTTCGCAAGGCTCTGTATCCGCGAAAACCAATCTAGACCCCGTTCCGGCACACTACCAGAGGGGGGAATCATCTCCGGTGGCCATGTTCATCATCCCAGCGGCCACCACGATGAGGAGGGATTAGTCCACCCTCGGGGCTGAGGGTTTGTACCGGTAGCTATTGTTTAATTTCTCTCTCTCTCTCTCTCTCTCGTGATCTATATCATGGGCTTTGTTAATATAGTCAGATCATATGGTGTTTTCCCCTCTCTATCTTGTTGTGATGAATTGAGTTTTTCCCTTTGAGATTTCGTTGTTATCGGATTGAATACTTTTATGGATTTGAGAACACTTGATATATGTCTTGCAATTGAATACTCATGATGACAATGGGGTATTGTATTGATTCACTTGATATATGGTTTGGCACTCAACTCGCGGATTCACGAGGTGACATTGGGGTAATCTATGCATAGGTATTGATGCACGTTCTTGTCTTTAGTTTCTCTGGTAGAAATCTCAGGGCACTCTTTGAAGTTCTTTGTGTTGGATTGAGTATTATGATTATGAATTTGCTTTGGTGTTATTTTAGTACGAACTCTAGGATAGATCGAACGGAAAGAATAGCTTTGTGTTATTTTAGTATGAACTCCTGAATAGATCGAATGGAAAGAATAGCTTTGAGGTGGTTTTGTACCCTACAAACAATTTATTCTTATGTTCTCTGCTAGATAGGAACTTTGGAGTGATTCTTCATCGCACTTTGAGAGATGGTTATATGATCCAATTATATTAGCACTGTTGAGAGATTGCACTAGCGAAAGTACAGACCCTAGGCCTTGTTTTCAAGCATTGCAATACCGTTTTTCTGCCTGTTTACTATTTGTTACCTTGCTGTTTTTATTTATTCAGATTATAAAAATATATTTCTACCATCAATATTACACTTTTATCACTATCTGTTCGCCGAACTAGTGCACCTATACAATTTGCCATTGTATTGGGTGTGTTGGGGACACAAGAGATTTCTTGTATTTGGTTGCAGGGTCGTTTGAGGGAGACCATCTTCATCCTACACCTCTCAAGGATTGATAAACCTTAGGTCATCCACTTGAGGGAAAATTGCTCCTACAAAACTCTGCGCTTGGAGACCCAACACGTGCCTACAAGAATAAAGTTGCATAGTAGACATCAAGCTCTTTTCTAGCACCGTTGCCGGGGAGGTGAGTGCTTGAAGGTATATCTTTAGATCTTGCAATTGAATCTTTTAGTTTCTTGTTTTATCACTAGTTTGGGTTATAAAAGAAAACTTAAAAAAA
>NW_021283225.1:0-1372 GCF_002162155.2 Triticum dicoccoides
AACCCTAGAGGGGGCGCCCCCCTTGCTTGGGGGGCAAGTCCCCCCTCCCTAGCCGCCGCCCCCCTCTAGATCCCATCTAGAGGGGTCGGCCCCCCTTGCCCCTTCCCCTATAAATAGAGGGGTGAGGGGAGGGCTGCAGAACACAACCCAAGGCGCAGCCCCTCCCCTCCCCAACACCTCTCCTCCTCCGTTACGTGCTTGGCGAAGCCCTGTCGGAGTACTGCTGCACCAACATCACCACGCCATCGTGCTGCCGTTGGAGCAATATTCCTCAACCTCTCCTTCCTCCTTGCTGGATCAAGACGAAGGAGACGTCGTCCGCCCCGTACGTGTGTTGAACGTGGAGGTGCTGTCCGTTCAGCACTTGGTCATCGGTGATCTGAATCACGGCGAGTACAACTCCATCATCACCCTTCCCTTGAACGCTTCCGCATGCAATCTACAAGTGGTATGTAGATGCAAACTCACTCCCTTGACTCATTGCTTGGATGAACTCATAGATGGATCTTGGTGAAACCGTAGGAAAATTTTTAATTTTCTGCAACGTTCCCCAACAGGTATGTAGATGCTCTGCCCCTCTCATTGCTATGCATCTCCTAGATAGATCTTGCATGAGCGTAGGAAATATTTTGAAATTGCATGCTACATTCCCCAATAGTGGCATCCGAGCCAGGTCTATGCGTAGACGATATGCATGAGTAGAGCACAGAGAATTGTGGGCAGCGATCATCATACTGCTTACCACCAATGTCTTATTTTGATTCGGCGGTATTGTTGGATGAAGCGGCCCGGACCAAACTTACATGACCACGTTCATGAGACCGGTTCCACCGACAGACATGCAACTAGTTTTGCATAAAGGTTGCTGGCGGATGTCTGTTTCTCCTACTTTAGTTGAATCAAATTTGACTACGGCCGGTCCTTGTTGAAAGTTAAAACAACAAACTTGATAAATCACAGTTGTGGTTTTTGTTCCATAGGTAAGAACGGTTCTTGCTAGAAGTTGTAGCAGCCACGTAAAACTTGAAACAACAAAGTAGAGCACGTCTAATTTTTTTTGTAGGGCATGTTGTGATGTGATATAGTCAAGACATGATGTGATATACGTTATTGTATGAGATGATCATGTTTTGTAAAAGTTATCGGCAATAGGCAGGAGCCTTATGGTTGTCTATTCATTGTATGAAATGCAAACGCCATATAATTGATTTACTTTATCACTAAGCGATAGATATAGTTGTAGAAGCAATAGTTGGCGAGACGATGATACGTCTCCAACGTATCTATAATTTATGAAGTATTAATGCTAATATATTATTATTCTTGGATGTTTTACAATCATTATATAGCAACTTTATATCAATTTTGGGGA
>NW_021283226.1:0-1334 GCF_002162155.2 Triticum dicoccoides
CAGAGCAGTAGCAAGCTACCATGGCTCAGCGGTAACACTAGGAGACATTTCCCGGTAAGAGAGGCTACTAAAGATAAACAACTAGATAGTCAGATCCCACACATACCAAGCATTTCAATCATACACACAATATGCTCGATATGTGCAAATACAACGAAGCATCACAACATGACTCTACGACACAAGTACTTTATTTAAGGCTCAGTGAGCCATACATAACATACACAAAGGTACGGGTCTCACGACCCCACATACAAGTCATACAGTCATACAAACCAGCAGCGGAAGTAACTTGTCTGAGTACAGACAACTAGTAAAACAAAAGAGGCTTGGAAAGCCTGGCTATACTACAAGGTCCTTCACAAGCTCAGGGTCACCACCTGGGTCTTTAGCCTACTCGTTGATGTCAACGTCTACATAGAACCCATCAGAAGGGGTTGCAGCGTCTTCTGTAAAAAATGTAGATTATAGCAACATGAGTACAAAGGTACTCAGCAAGACTTACATCAAATCCTACATACATGCATAGTATCAAGAAGGGTTGGTGGAGTTATTGCAGCAAGCCAGCTTTGACTCTTGGCTAGGCTATCCTACGATACTCCAACTTGAAATGGTTTTGCGCACACGAGTCCACTACTCACCACTCCAATACACTACCGAGGATCCACCTCCGTCTTCCTACGGAAGAGCCATCCTCGGCACTCACACTTATCTTGAGGCTTTTAACAGTTTCCATTTACTTGTCTATGAACTGTATAGGCAACCAAGTAGTCCTTTACCGCGGACGCGGCTATTCGAATAGATCATGATAACCCTGCAGGGGTGTACTTCTTCATACATGTTTCCACCACTTAGCGTCTGCACACGACATGTGCTCGGCAGACTACAAGCGAAAGCCGACGTGGGTGTAGACCACGACCTACCTAAACACTTAAGCCTCTAGTCCAGGTTTATCGCCTATTCAGGTTCCATCCGCAGGGAGTCCGGCCGAGGTTTCCCATACGGCCCCGAACGATGTGAACAGGGTTCCCGAGATACCTAACGGGTATTCGGTACACCCGGCCACGTACCTACCGCATCACAGCCCACCCCTACGGTCAGCGCTGTCCACGGCCTCCAGTAGGCTACAAACACCAGAAACTACTTGCAACTCCTGGACAGAGAGCTAGGGTGAATAAGAAGTCGAGCGGGGTCATATTTCAGGGCCCAATGCATGGTAGTAGCTGTATCTTAAATCACGCATACAGATCTCAGTGCTTAAGGTCGGCTTCAATGAAACAACCCACCATGTACTCCTACATGGCCTCTCATCGATACCTTTACCAAATCGTGTT
>NW_021283227.1:0-1605 GCF_002162155.2 Triticum dicoccoides
CAGACCTGACACGACTCTAAGCATAGCAGGCATAGCAAGGTAGGAACAACACATACATATGGCTCAATCAACTCCTACACATGCTAGTGGGTTTCATCTAGTTACTGTGGCAATGACAGGTCATGCAGAGGAAATGGGTTCAACTACCGTAGCACACAGCAGTTTGAAACGCGTTGTCTTAATGCAGTAAAAGAGAGCAGGAGCGAGAACATGGGATTGTATCGATATGATCAAATGGTTGGTTGCTTGCCTGATGGTTCGATGCACTGATACGGTTCTTTGTTAGGGTAATCACGGTACTCCTCGGAGGCAGAACCTGTCGCAAAGGACACCGATACACAACCATCACCAAACAATGTGCAACAATATGATGCATGCATGAAACATGGCAATATGAGTGTGTTGGGCTAATGCAACTAAAACCAGAAGGGTTTGAATAAATTTGAATCAAGGATTCAAATTTCAAATTCAAATATGGCCTTTTAAAGTGCTTTTCCTTGTTCTGCTTGAAACATCAATTTAACTTGTTTGATCATGCATGAAAATAGTACAGATGGATAGATTGGATTTTTCTGATCATTTTTCATATATAATTTGTCCAATTTGGAGTTACAGAATAAAAGTTATGAATTTTTGAAGTTTAAATAATATTCTGGAATTTCCTGATTTAAATTAAATCCAGAAATATAATTATTGCGCCAGCATGACGTCAGCATGGCGTCAGTGGTCAACTGCGGCTGGCTGAGGTCAAACCTGACGTGTGGGGTCCACACGTCAGTGACAGGGGGGTTAAACAGGGTTAAATTAATCCTAATTACTAATTAGTGGCGCTGGGGCCCACTAGTCAGTGTTAGGGGGTTAACTAACAGTGGTTAGCGCTAATCCTAATTAGCTACAGGGCTGGGCCCACCTGTCAGGGACTCAGGGGGGTTCCTGCCGTGGTCAAAGTGGGTCAAACCCACTGGCGACGTGACGCCGGCGAGGCCCGAGACGGCGGCGCGATGCGGGATCGCGCTACAGGGCACGGGCGAGGCCGTTCTTGGGCTCGTTGGAGAGCTCTTGCTCCCGCGCGTCGAACGGTGGCCGTGGCTGGGCCTGGGGTGGCCGGAGTCGACGGCGGCGAGCTCGGCTGCGGCCGCCGGAGTTCGGGTGCGGTCGGAGTCGGCGTTGCAGGGTGTTTGGGGAGGCGTTGGTGCGTGCTGCGTGCTCCTAGTGAGGCGTGGAGCACGATAGTGTGCTCGGTTGGGCGCTACGGTGACCGTGGCCACGACGGCGACATCGCCGGCGGCGTGGAGCTCTCGGCCAAGGTGGGGCTAAGGCCTAGAGGTCGAAAGAGACCAGGAGCGAAGGGGGAAACGACTCGGGGGCTCACCGCGGTTGCAGTGGGCGTCGAAGCGGGCTCGGAGACGCGCTGGAGACGGCGAATTCGACGGCGATGATGGTCGGAGCCCGAAGAGGGGAACGGCGACGTGGCGGCGATGCAGGGCATCCGGAGGCCTGTGGAGCGGTGGGGAGGAAGAGGGGGTTGTGGCGGAGCTTCTGAGCTAGTCGGGGGAGCGAGGGGTGGCCGGAGACGGCTGCTGTGGCGAACGGCGGCGACGGTGG
>NW_021283228.1:0-484 GCF_002162155.2 Triticum dicoccoides
GTAATTTCGTGTAACTCCCCCACAGTTTACTTCGCTGGTCAAACCCCCGCATCTGGCGCCATACACTGCCTAAATATACAGATTACTAGCTAATTTTAAGGGAAAATGGCCATAGTCCAGTACATAATCAGAAGAATAGTGTCTGAAGAGTTACGAAATGTAATTTCGTGTAACTCCCCCACAGTTTACTTCGCTGGTCAAACCCCCGCATCTGGCGCCATACACTGCCTAAATATACAGATTACCAGCTAATTTTAAGGGAAAATGGCCATAGTCCAGTACATAATCAGAAGAATAGTGTCTGGAGAGTTACGAAATGTAATTTCGTGTAACTCCCCCACAGTTTACTTCGATGGTCAAACCCTGGCATCTGGCGCCATACACTGCCTAAATATACAGATTACTAGCTAATTTTAAGGGAAAATGGCCATAGTCCAGTACATAATCAGAAGAATAGTGTCTGGAGAGTTACGAAATGTAATTT
>NW_021283229.1:0-880 GCF_002162155.2 Triticum dicoccoides
GTCGCTTGGGCCATATTTCGAAGGGGAGAATAGAAAGATTAGTCAAAAGTGAAATTCTTCAACAGTTAGAATTCTCAGACTTAGAACAATGTGTAGATTGCATTAAAGGAAAATATATAAAACAAATCAAAAAAGGTGTGATCCATAGCACAAGCACACTAGAAATCATCCACACTGACATTTGTGGACCATTTCCGTTGAAAAGTGTGGATGGATATGACTCGTTCATAACATTCACAGATGATTACTCTCGCTATGGTTATATTTATCCAATCAAAGAAAGATCTGAAGCGTTGGATAAATTTAAAATATTCAAAGCCGAAGTTGAAAATTAGCATGATAAAAGAATAAAGATAGTAAGGTCCGACCGTGGGGGAGAGTACTACGGTCGGCACAGTCCATATGGCCAAGTCCCTGGACCTTTTGCAAAGTTCTTATAGGAGACTGGCATAGTCGCTCAGTATTCAATGCCGGGTGAACCTCAGCAAAATGGGGTAGCTGAAAGGCGCAACTACACTTATGGATATGGTGCGCAGCATGATGAGTTATTCCAACTTTCCATTGGGATTATGGATGGAGGTGCTTAAAACCGCCATTCACATTCTCAATAGAGTACCAAGCAAGTCGGTGCCCAAAACACCATACGAGCTATGGACAGGAAGGGTGCTCTCCCTACATGACTTCAAGGTGTGGGGGTGTCCTGCTGAGGCCAAAATGTTTAATCCAAACATTGCAAAGTTAGATTCCAAAACAGTAAGTTGTCACTTCATTGGCTATCCAGACAGATCAAAAGGTTTTCGTTTCTTATGCCCAGACAGATATACAAAGTTTGTAGAAACGAGACATGCAGTCTTCTTTGAGGACGAAATGATGAGGGGGA
>NW_021283230.1:0-1694 GCF_002162155.2 Triticum dicoccoides
TCCCGCATCAAGAGGAACATTCAGAAAGGAATTGCGAATTGTTTCTCCATTAATGATCAAGGAGTCGTATACTTCGGGAATCGATTAGTAGTTCCCAAAGTGCGCAACCTAAGGCGATTAATCCTTAAGGAAGCTCATGAATCTCCTCTCACTATTCATCCCGGTAGTACTAAGATGTATCAGGACCTACGCCAGAGGTTCTGGTGGACTAGGATGAAGAGAGAAATTGCTCAGTATATTGCTAACTGCGACGTCTGTCGTCGTGTAAAAGCAGAGCACCAACGGCCTGCTGGCACCCTTCAACCCTTAGCTATTCCTGAATGGAAATGGGATAAAATTGGTATGGATTTCATTACCGGGTTTCCCAGGACCAAGAGAGGGAATAATGCTATTTTCGTCGTGGTCGATCGTCTTTCCAAAGTAGCCCATTTCCTACCTGTTCGAGAGAGTATAACCGCTAATCAGCTGGCAGACTTATACATCTCCCGAATAGTGTCCCTTCATGGTGTCCCTTTGGAAATTAACTCGGATCGAGGAAGTCTTTTCACCTCTCGATTTTGGGAAAGTTTCCAAAATGCTATGGGAACCCGTCTCTCCTTTAGCACCGCTTTCCACCCTCAGTCAAGTGGTCAAGTGGAACGCGTCAACCAAATTCTAGAAGACATGCTTCGAGCCTCTGTTATCTCATTCGGAATGGACTGGGAGAAGTGCCTTCCGTTTGCCGAATTCGCTTACAACAACAGCTATCAATCTAGCTTGGGTAAAGCCCCTTTTGAAGTTCTCTATGGACGACGATGTCGAACACCCCTTAACTGGTCAGAGACCGGGGAAAGACAATTCTTTGGCCCGGATATGATTCAGGAAGCAGAAGAACAAGTTCGTATCGTTCGTGAAAAGTTGAAAACAGCCCAATCCCGTCAAAAGAGTCAATATGACCGAAAACATAAGGCTATGACTTTCGAGGTTGACGAGAAGGCTTATCTTCGGGTCACCCCTCTGAAGGGAACCCATCATTTCGGTATCAAAGGCAAATTGGCTCCTCGTTACATTGGACCTTTTCGCATTCTTGCCAAACGAGGAGAAGTTGCCTACCAGTTGGAACTACCTCCGCACCTCTCCAGAGTTCACGATGTCTTCCACGTTTCCCAACTCAGGCGTTGCTTCTCGGATCCTATCCGTGGAGTGGACCACGAAATGCTTGATCTCCAAGATAATCTTACATATCGAGAGTACCCCATTCGTATCCTCGATCAGGCCGAACGTACCACGCGACGTCATAATATCAAGTTTCTCAAGGTTCAATGGTCGCACCATTCTGAGGATGAAGCAACTTGGGAAAGGGAGGATCGTCTTCGACTTGAATATCCCGCCTTCTTCTCGGAGGAACCCAAATCTCGGGACGAGATTCTTTTGAGTGGGGGTGAGTTGTCACAACCTAGCTAGTCATGCATTAGAGTGTTGCATCATGTTTACTCTTTCATCAGAAACTTGAAATGGGGATGACAGAACCCCCAGTCCCCTCTGAAACCAACTAGGGTTACTAAAATAATTTTTCAATGAACCTGAAATGCCCTTCTAAAATGCCCATCATTTTTGTCTTGGTTCAGAACCTCTGCCAAAAATGGTGCACATTTTCCTAGGCCATCCTAGGGTTTTTGAATTAAATCATAAATATTTGAATTTGGGCATTTAAA
>NW_021283231.1:0-946 GCF_002162155.2 Triticum dicoccoides
GCTCCGTTAGAATATACGTGAGAATCACCGGATAAGAATATTGACGGGAAAAGAATGGAGAGATCTCCACCAATAAAATGGATACTTGAATAAGAATCTGGGTCCTTGGAGAAAAACAAAGGGAGGGAGGGTGGGAAAAACAAAGGCAACTTGAAGATGGATGACACAAACAGCGTTGAGAAGAAGTGATAAATGATCTTGCAAATGTTGACGTGAACGGATCCACTTGAGGAGAGACACACCGGTTAAAAAAAAGGATTGACAAGACAGACTCGATGATCAAGAAGGATTAGTATTCACATAGGAATATGAGAACACCATTTGGAAAAGGTATGGAATCAACATTTGACTTCGAAGCAACTCGAATGCCACAAATAAAACAAAACAAAGGATTTGGCTTGCAGAATAAGCCGGAACAACATGTGATAGAGATTTCGTCCGAAGTTTTCGTGGTGGGGCCTACACGGGCTCGAGTGTACAGCACCATCATGTACAAGGCAGTGCACATGACATACGAAGCGTCCCCGAGTCGGCATAGCCAAGGACTCTTTAAGACACAACGAGACCACTGTAAAAACGACCGTGGAAAGGCGGACCACTAGACGTCGAACCCCAATTTCATATCATACATCTGTCGAAAAGATATCCTAAGAGCTACTTGAATTCCCACCTATGAAACTCCCGAAATTTTTCCGGTTATGCAATCAGGTGTTGGGGATACAGGGGAAGCATAATATCTCACCCAAACTAGCAAATCCTACATCCAGCTGTATCCATCCTTCAACACATAACCAAGAAACCTTCGGAAATCGTCTACCTCAACCTTCGAAAAGCATCCGTTATACAAGTCATGGCAATACTCCCGTACTCACCTCAGTACTGGGTTATCGGGGTTATCTCACCAACAACTGCATAAAAGAGATTTTCGATGTCGGCGTACTAAACT
>NW_021283232.1:0-1954 GCF_002162155.2 Triticum dicoccoides
TCCCCTAGCATCACCCCACAACGACGACGTGCGCGTTTGCGCCGCCCCAGGGCATCCCCGCCGCTGTCACCGCGCCCAACCCCTCCGTTGCGCAGCCAAGGGCGCACGCGCACCAGGCGCTGGAGGGGCGCGCGGCCATGCACCTCCACCGCCAGGGACACAAATTGCGCGGATCCGGGCGCGCGGACCGCAGATCCCAAGCTCCAGCAAGCCCCCGCGGATCTCCATCGATGTGCCGTGAAGCTGCCTCTGTCGACGCACCGTAGTGGCAAGACCGGCGCCTTCCTCGGGGCCGGCCCGGACTTCGCCCGTTGGCGTCCTCTGGCGGCGGCGAGACGGGTGGGGATGGTGTCGACGCTAGAGTCGGGGCTCCTCATCATTAGTTGTGGAGCTGCTTCTTTTCTTTTTCTCCCATCAAAGGCTTCTAGAAGCACGTTCAAACATGTGAAGGTCTACCTGAGTACTTCCCGTATTGACATCTTTCCTTTCCAGCGAATCCTCATGATAGCAATGAACCAAACACGCAATGCATCTCGTTGAACTGTCAATGCGCCGCTTTAACGCACGCACACCTGCTTTCGCGTCCAAGTGCATAAATACTAGCGTACGCATACAGCATCACAGCAGCAAAACACCACCGACTCGACAGCAAAACACCACCGACCCGGTGCTCGCCCTCGACCCCTGCGCTCACCCCCGACCCAGCGCTCGCCCCGGACCCCGACGTGCCATGCCTCCCTCCTCTGCTTCCTCCCCTCCCAACCTCGGGCGTCGTCGGGCCTGCCTCCTCGCCCCTGCACCGTATGTAAACCCCCCTCCCCTCTCTACTAGCTAGGGTTCTTCAGTTAATTTACTTAGGTTTTAGTTAGGGCAGTAGGTTAATTAGGTTATCTATTTAGTTATGAATTTAGCTAGGTTTTAAAATAGGACAGAAATTTAGGGTTAAGCAATTGTAGTTAAAAGAAAAAGAAGCATTTAAGCAATTGTCCAAATCAACATCCCTTGTTAAAGCAAATTTAGGTAGGATGAATTTAGGTAGGCTTAATTTATATGCAAATTTGAACTGGACATGTGATATGTGGACATGTCATGTTTTGGACATGTCATGTTTGGAATTTGGACATGTCATTTGGACATGTGATGTTTTGGTTCAATTTTGGTAAATGATCCGAGTGGCCTATGTTACGCCGGAATGTTGATTCATTTCCATTCCGGTGAATTTCAGGCGCTCGATATGTCCACTTTTTAGAAAAGGTCATGACGAAATTTTCCGTGAATTTTGGCATGATTTGTGCTAGGTAGTAGGCATATCGAGTGCTGGCACATAGATTTCTTTTTTATGTCATTTCTCATTTTTTCATACTTTTAGAAATAAATGAGGAGACTTAATCATAGGAAACATGTCGAACAACGAAGAAACTGGGCCTTCTGACCAAGATGCAGACGAGATGGATTATGAGGGTGAACAAGAGTACCTCGACTATTTGACTACTAAGCAAGGTTTGCAGGTCGGCCTCGATAATGGTACTGACGCCGTCATCGACACCGACGGCGCCGGCACCAATGGCGGCGCCGAGACTGGCGGGGAAGGTACCGGCAGGGAAGATACCGGCGGGGAAGGTAACGGCGCCGATGCCGCTACCGAAAAGAAGAAGCATAAGAAGCAGAGGATACGAAAACCTAACAAACTAGGGATTGGACGACTAGTGATCACAAAGATGGCACCTGGCAAGTTTGAGCCATTAGAGCCGGAAGAACCTCGCAAGTGCTATGGGAACCAAGTAGGATGCATCCTGCGGGAATGCGCGAGCATCAACGACGATGACTTAAGGAGTAAAGAACATTTGATGCAGTTGCTCCTGACGAAGTTGCACAAGAGATTCAAGTTCCCCGACCGGGATGATAACATAGAACAACCATGAGATGATCAAAAGATGAAAAAGATTAACAATCA
>NW_021283233.1:0-2537 GCF_002162155.2 Triticum dicoccoides
TTGGAGATACCCTTGTGCTCCCGGAAGTGATCCTGGCATATACCGGAAATCAGAGTCCCGAAATAAACCAGATCTGACTCGCATAATGGTCATCATAGAGTAGGCGGCGTCCTGCACAGCCATCTCAATAGTAACCCCGAGTCCATAGGAGCAGTGAAGAGGCTCGGTGGATCCAGGATAAGATGGAAATATCCGGACAGTGCAGAGATACTGGCTTTGATTGAAGTCTCGGAATTGCTCTTCGACCGTGTACTCAGGATACCAGCGGTATCCAGCCTCAGTCATTACCCTGACCAACTTGGCGGTATGGCCGGGTACATCTAGGCATCGAGTCAGGCGAACCACTTGATTGAGGTCGCGAGTGGCCATCTGAAAGCACAATCATAATGCAAGGGCATTAGAATTTCTAGCAAAATTTCGGCAGCATAACAGCTGTAAATGCTCAAGAAGGATTTTGAGACATTTGACAAAGGATTTCGTACACACTCAACATCATCATATCAAAGTTCTGAATCCATTCTAACAACATAATGTGGTAGTAGAACTGAACTAGGCTTGAATCATCAAACTTATACGGTACTACTGATTAGTAACACGTGATCCTGATAGAGAGAACAGATCCTAATTCCTTAACCCCCGGTGGAAGAATAGGTTGACTCAGATCAGAATGTCATTAGATAAAGGAGTAAAAAGAGCCTTACGTTTCAACCCACAAACAATTCCCCTACATATAACTAAAGAATTTCTAGACTCAACATCGACCAGTTTGGCTTGGAGAACCTACAGGCAGTCCGGCTCTGATGCCAACGCTGTCAGGACCCCGACTCGATGTCACATCGATCTAGCCGGTAACACCTCATATCACTTTGCGGCCTCATGCACGGTATCCCCACGGGTGTCGCCTTACCTTTGCCCGGGACCGTTTGCGCATTTTGGCTCACATATATGATAGTGTCGCTAGCATCCATATGATAAAGAGCCCGGGCTGACATGACTAGTCGTAAACCGAAAGTGGCACAGACTTACAGGGACAGGCATCCATGACCCAGCTTCGAACGTGTCGGTCATCAGCAAGTGGGTCCGGGCTGTAGCACTGGGCTAGCAGGACTCCGGTAAACCGGGCTGTAGCGGGCTAACAGGACTCCGGTAGTCAAAGCGTGACATTTCCACGAAGGGACAGACACAGGAACGAAGAAGGACACATGCTGGCCAGCCTAAGTGTTCCAGAGCAGTAGCAAGCTACCATGGCTCAGCGGTAACACTAGGAGACATTTCCCGGTAAGAGAGGCTACTAAAGATAAACAACTAGATAGTCAGATCCCACACATACCAAGCATTTCAATCATACACACAATATGCTCGATATGTGCAAATACAACGAAGCATCACAACATGACTCTATGACACAAGTACTTTATTTAAGTCTCAGGGAGCCATACATAGCATACACAAAGATACGGGTCACACGACCCAGCATTCAAGTCATACAGTCATACAAACCAGCAGCGGAAGTAACTTGTCTGAGTACAGACAACTAGTAAAATAAAAGAGGCTTGGAAAGCCTAGCTATACTACATGGTCCTTCACAAGCTCAGGGTCACCACCTGGGTCTTTAGCCTACTCGTTGATGTCAACGTCTACATAGAACCCATCAGAAGGGGTTGCAGCGTCTTCTGTAAAAATGTAAATTATAGCAACATGAGTACAAAGGTACTCAGCAAGTCTTACATCAGATCCTACATACATGCATAGTATCAAGAAGGGTTGGTGGAGTTATTGCAGCAAGCCAGCTTTGACTCTTGGCTAGGCTATCCTACGACATTCCAACTTGAAATGGTTTTGCGCACACGAGTCCACTACTCACCACTTCAATACACTACCGAGGATCCACCTCCGTCTTCCTACGGAAGAGCCATCCTCGGCACTCACACTTATCTTGAGGCTTTTAACAGTTTCAATTTACTTGTCTATGAACTGTATAGGCAACCAAGTAGTCCTTGACCGCGGACGCGGCTATTCGAATAGATCATGTTAACCCTGCAGGGGTGTACTTCTTCATACATGCTCTCACCACTTACCGTCGTTTACACGACATGTACTCGGCAACCTTCAAGCGGAGGCCCAACGTGGGTGTCGGCCACGACCTACCTAATCACCTAAGCCTCCAGTCCAGGTTTATCGCCTATTCAGGTTCCATCCGCAGGGAGTCCGGCCGAGGTTTCCCATACGGCCCCGAACGATGTGAACAGGGTTCCTGAGATACCTAACGGGTATTCGGTACACCCGGCCACGTACCTACCGCATCACAGCCCACCCCTACGGTCAGCGCTGTCCACGGCCTCCAGTAGGCTACAAACACCAGAAACTACTTGCAACTCCTGGACGGAGAACTAGGGTGAATAAGAAGCCGAGAGGGTCCATTGGTTTCGGGCCCAATGCATGGTAGTAGCTGATTCTTAAATCACACATACAGATCTCAGTGCTTAAGGTCGGCTTCAATGAAACAACCCACCATGTACTCCTACATGGCCTCTCAT
>NW_021283234.1:0-924 GCF_002162155.2 Triticum dicoccoides
CCAATGCGTCGGGGCCGATCAAACTCTTCTGTGACAACACTGGAGCTATTGCCCTCGCAAAGGAGCCCAGGTTTCACAAGAAGACCAGGCACATCAAGCGTCGTTTCAACTCCATCCGTGAAAATGTTCAAGATGGAGACATAGAGATTTGCAAAGTGCACACGGATCTGAATGTCGCAGATCCGCTGACTAAACCTCTCTCGCGTACAAAACATGATCAACACCAGAACTCTATGGGTGTTCGATTCATCACAATGTAACTAGATTGGTGACTCTAGTGCAAGTGGGAGACTGTTGGAAATATGCCCTAGAGGCAATAATAAAAGTATTATTATATTTCATTGTTCATGATAATTGTCTTTTATTCATGCTATAACTGTATTATCCGGAAATCGTAATACACGTGTGAATACTTAGACCACACAATGTCCCTGGTAAGCCTCTAGTTGACCAGCTCGTTGTGATCAACATATAGTCATGGTTTCCTGACTATGGACATTGGATGTCATTGATAACGGGATCACATCATTAGGAGAATGATGTGATGGACAAGACCCAATCCTAAGCATAGCATAAAAGATCGTGTAGTTCGTTTTGCTAGAGCTTTGCGAGTGTCAAGTATCTCTTCCTTCGACCATGAGATCGTGTAACTCCCGGATACCGTAAGAATGCCTTGGGTGTACCAAACGTCACAACGTAACTGGGTGACTATAAAGGTACATTACAGGTATCTCCGAAAGTAGCTGTTGGGTTGACACGGATCGAGACTGGGATTTGTCACTCCGTATGACGGAGAGGTATCTCTGGGCCCACTCGGTAATGCATCATCATATTGAGCTCAATGTGACCAAGGTGTTGGACACGGGATCATGCATTACGGTACGAGTAAAGTGACTTGCCGGTAACGAGACTGAACAAGGTATT
>NW_021283235.1:0-694 GCF_002162155.2 Triticum dicoccoides
AAAAAAAAAGGTTGTTTTGAAATGAATAGTTGATTTTAGTCACACTGTATAAAAAACTAAAGTTACAGATTTGATGACTCGCAATAGAACCTTTGCCATATGAAGTGCATCCACGTTGCCAACAAAGCCCTCGCTATTTATTTATTGAAAAAAAAGCCCACTCTATCTTTCTTAGCCCCCTCTGTTTTTCTGCATCACGTGCTCACAATGAATTTATTTTGCCCCAATTACATTGAGCCCCTAACTCGAACCCATTAATCACATTTACCCCTAATATTAAAGTTTGCTCAGATTGGTCCCTCTGCCCCTCTACACACATGACAGTTACATGTGGAACCTACCCCATAAAAAAGTAAAGAAAAACTCTCTCTCTCTCTCTCTCTCTCTCTCTCTCTCTCTCACACACACACACACACACACACGCACACACTTACAGGTATACCCAACTGAAATAAATATAAAATATTTCTCACAACCTTTCTCTCCTTGTGGACCACGGAACCCACTGTCAAGGTCAAAATTGGTCCACGTGTGGTCAGGCGAGGCTTGCGCGGCTCGGCCGATGGCCGTTGTCGATGAGGGGTGGCACGCCTACGTGTGCGGACCAGGGGCGGGCTCGGGGTGGTCTGGTAGACGATGTGGAGGTGGCGGTCGAGGCGTATGGCGTCTAGGGGTAGCGCGCCTGCGTGTGAGG
>NW_021283236.1:0-654 GCF_002162155.2 Triticum dicoccoides
AGTTTTGGCCGATTCTGGCCCGTTTCGTGGACTATTACTCACTATTTGGGGGTCCTGGAATGATTACCACGATTAACGAAACCTGGGGTGCGTTTACGTGTCGGCTATAAGCACTGGCAGTTTTGGCCGATCCTGACCCGTTTCTTGGATTATTACTCACCGTTTTGGGGTCCCGAAGCGATTTCCATAGTTGTTAAACCCCAAGGTGAGCTTACGTGTCGGTCATCCACACTAGCAGTTTTGCCGATTCTAGCCCGTTTCATGGACTCACTATTTTGGGGTCCCAGAGTGATTTCCACGATTAACGAACCCTGATGTGCGTTTACGTGTTGGTCATCAACACTGGCAGTTTTGGCCGATTCTGGCCCATTTCATGGACTATTACTCATTATTTTGGGGTCCGGGAGTGATTTCCACGATTAACGAACCCTGGAGTGCATTTACGTGTCGGTCATCAACACTCGCAGTTTTGGCCGATTCTACCCCATTTCTTGGATTATTACTCACCGTTTTGGGGTCCCGAAGTGATTTCCATAATTGTTGAACACCAAGGTCCGCTTATGTGTCGGTCATCAACACTGGCAGTTTCGGCCGATTCTGGCCCGTTTGATGGACTATTAGTCACTGTTTTGGGGTCCCGCAGTGGTTTCCATG
>NW_021283237.1:0-1620 GCF_002162155.2 Triticum dicoccoides
TACGCCAGAGGTTCTGGTGGACTAGGATGAAGAGAGAAATTGCTCAGTATATTGCTAATTGCGACGTCTGTCGTCGTGTAAAAGCAGAGCATCAACGGCCTGCTGGCACCCTTCAACCCCTAGCTATTCCTGAATGGAAATGGGATAAAATTGGTATGGATTTCATTACCGGTTTTCCCAGGACTAAGAGAGGGAATAATGCTATCTTCGTTGTGGTCGATCGTCTTTCCAAAGTAGCCCATTTCTTACCTGTTCGTGAGAGTATAACCGCTAGTCAGCTGGCAGACTTATACATCTCCCGAATAGTGTCTCTCCATGGTGTTCCTTTGGAAATTAACTCGGATCGAGGAAGTCTTTTCACCTCTCGATTTTGGGAAAGTTTCCAAAATGCTATGGGAACCCGTCTCTCCTTTAGCACCGCCTTCCACCCTCAGTCGAGCGGTCAAGTGGAACGCGTCAACCAGATTCTAGAAGACATGCTTCGAGCCTCTGTTATCTCATTCGGAATGAATTGGGAGAAGTGCCTTCCATTTGCCGAATTCGCTTATAACAACAGCTATCAATCTAGCTTGGGTAAAGCCCCTTTTGAAGTTCTCTATGGACGACGGTGTCGAACACCCCTTAACTGGTCAGAGACCGGGGAAAGACAATTCTTTGGCCCGGATATGATTCAGGAAGCAGAAGAACAAGTTCGCATCGTTCGTGAAAAGTTGAAAACAGCCCAATCTCGTCAAAAGAGTCAATATGACCGAAAACATAAGGCTATGACTTTCGAGGTTGACGAGAAGGCTTATCTTCGGGTCACCCCTCTGAAGGGAACCCATCGTTTCGGTGTCAAAGGCAAATTGGCTCCTCGTTACATTGGACCTTTTCGCATTCTCGCCAAACGAGGAGAAGTTGCCTACCAGTTGGAACTACCTCCGCATCTCTCCAGAGTCCACGATGTCTTCCACGTTTCCCAACTCAGGCGTTGCTTCTCGGATCCTATCCGTGAAGTGGACCACGAAACGCTTGATCTCCAAGATAATCTTACATACCGAGAGTACCCCATTCGTATCCTCGATCGGGCCGAGCGTACCACTCGACGTCATAATATCAAGTTTCTCAAGGTTCAATGGTCGCACCATTCTGAGGATGAAGCAACTTGGGAAAGGGAGGATCGTCTTCGACTTGAGTATCCCGCCTTCTTCCCGGAGGAACCCAAATCTCGGGACGAGATTCTTTTGAGTGGGGGTGAGTTGTCACATCCTAGTTAGCCATGCATTAGAGTGTTGCATCATGTTTACTTTTTCATCAGAAACTTGAAATGGGGATCTGTGAAACCCTCAGAATCATTTTGAAAATGATCCAAATAAAAATTTCTCCAAAAGGGTCCAAGAAAATGCTCATGTTGCTCTCTGAAAATATTGGACAGAGATAAAAATCAAACCAATATTTTTAGTGGCTCATGGACATTTATTTTGGGCATTTGGAATTAATGCATAAATATTTGCTTTGGAAATATATTTCTATATATATTAATATATGTCCAAATATTATGCCAATTATAAAGGAGCTCTGGAATAATATATCTAGCCCCTGCAAAAATTGGCATAAGTTAAATAAATGATTTAATATATT
>NW_021283238.1:0-2318 GCF_002162155.2 Triticum dicoccoides
GCGTTTTGGGGTCCCAAAGCCATTTCCATGATTGACGATCCTCGGGGTGCGTTTACATGTCCATCATCGACACTCACAGTATTGGCCAATTCTGTCCCGTTTCATGGACTATTACTCACCGTTTTGGGGTCCCGAAGCGATTTTCATAGTTGTTGAACCCCAAGGTGCGCTTACGTGTCGGTCATGAACACTCGCAGTTTTGGCTGATTCTAGCCTGTTTCGTGGACTATTACTCACTGTTTTGGGGTCCCGGGGTGATTCCCACAATTAACGAACCCTAGGATGCGTTACGTGTCGATCAGCAACACTCACGGTTTTTGTCGATTCTGACATGTTTCGTGGACTAGTACTCACCGTTCTGGGGTCCCAAACCGATTTCCATGATTGTCGAACCCCAAGGTGCGCTTACGTGTCGGTCATCCACACTCGCGGTTTTTGTCCATGCTGACCCGTTTCATGGACTATTACTCAGTTTTGGGGTCCCAGAGCGATTTCCATGGTTGTCGAACCCTGGGGTGCGTTTACTTGTCAGTCGTCAACACTCACAATTTTTGCCAATTCTGGTCCGTTTCCTGGACTATTACTCACCATTTTCGGGTCCCGAAGTGATTTCCACGACTAACAAACCCCGGGGTGCGTTTACGTGTCGGTCATCAACACTCGTAGTTTTGGCTGATACTGGCCCGTTTCATGGACTATTACTCACTGTTTCGTGGTCCTGGAGTGATTTCCACGATTGACGAACCACGGGGTGCGTTTACGTGTCGGTCATAAACACTCGCCGTTTTTGTCGATTCTGACCCGTTTCGTGGACTATTACTCAATATTGGGGTCTCGAAGCGATTTCCATGGTTGTCAAACCCCGGGGTGCCAACACTCGCAGTTTTGGCTGATTTTTGCCCGTTTCGTGGACTATTACTCACCGGTTTGGGGTCCCAAGGCGATTTCCATGGTTGTCGAACCCCAAGGTGCGCTTGCGTGTCGGTCATCAACACTCGCGGTTTTTCTCGATTCTGACCCGTTTCTCGGAGTATTACTCAATTTTGGGGTCTCGAAGCTATTTCCATGGTTGTCGAACCCCGGGGTGCGTTTACATGTTGGTCATCAACACTCACAAATTTGGCCAACTCTGGTCCGTCTCTTGGACTATTACTCACCATTTTCGAGTCCCGAAGTGATTTCCACGCTTAACGAACCCCGGGGTGCGTTTACGTGTCGGTAATCAACACTCACAATTTTGGCCGATTCTGGTCCATTTCGTGCACTATTACTCAGCGTTTTGGGGTCCCAAAGCCATTTCCATGATTGATGATCCTCGGGGTGCGTTTACATGTCCAGCATCGACACTCACAGTATTGGCCAATTCTGTCCCGTTTCATGGACTATTACTCACCGTTTTGGGGTCCCGAAGCGATTTTCATAGTTGTTGAACCCCAAGGTGCGCTTACGTGTCGGTCATGAACACTCGCAGTTTTGGCTGATTCTAGCCTGTTTCGTGGACTATTACTCACTGTTTTGGGGTCCCGGGGTGATTCCCACAATTAACGAACCCTAGGATGCGTTACGTGTCGATCATCAACACTCACGGTTTTTGTCGATTCTGACATGTTTCGTGGACTAGTACTCACCGTTCTGGGGTCCCAAACCGATTTCCATGATTGTCGAACCCCAAGGTGCGCTTACATGTCGGTCATCCACACTCGCGGTTTTTGTCCATGCTGACCCGTTTCATGGACTATTACTCAGTTTTGGCGTCCCAAAGCGATTTCCATGGTTGTCGAACCCTGGGGTGCGTTTACTTGTCAGTCGTCAACACTCACAATTTTTGCCAATTTTGGTCCGTTTCCTGGACTATTACTCACCATTTTCGGGTCCCGAAGTGATTTCCACGACTAACGAACCCCGGGGTGCGTTTACGTGTCGGTCATCAACACTCGTAGTTTTGGCTGATACTCGCCCGTTTCATGGACTATTACTCACTGTTTTGTGGTCCTAGAGTGATTTCCACGATTGACGAACCACGGGGTGCGTTTACGTGTCGGTCATCAATACTCGCTGTTTTTGTCGATTCTGACCCGTTTCGTGGACTATTACTCAATATTGGGGTCTCGAAGCGATTTCCATGGTTGTCAAACCCCGGGGTGCCAACACTCGCAGTTTTGGCTGATTTTTCCCGTTTCGTGGACTATTACTCACCGGTTTGGGGTCCCAAGGCGATTTCCATGGTTGTCGAACCCCAAGGTGCGCTTGCGTGTCGGTCATCAACACTCACGGTTTTTCTCGATTCTGACCCGTTTCTCGGAGTATTACTCAATTTT
>NW_021283239.1:0-1042 GCF_002162155.2 Triticum dicoccoides
CCCCTCGTCCGCTCCCTTGCCTCCCTGCTCTCTCCCCCTCACTCCCCTGCTCCTTTTCCCCTCATGGCCGAAGCCGCCATGGCCACTCCGCTGAGAAACTCCGCGGCCAGCCACTCCCTCGCTCCCACTATGCATCTCTGAGCTCCGCCCTGACCCCATGGAGCTACACACGCGACGCACGCGACCAGAGGAGGCCGCAGTCGACCGGAGCGTCGTCGTCCTCATCTCCGGTGCCCGGAGATCGCCGTTGTCAATTCGCCGTTGCAGAGGCCTCCCCGAGCCCACCGAGCTTCTCTCCCGACCCCTCGTGAGCCCCTGTCCATTTCCCCTCTCTCCCCGTGCCCGTCCGTGCCTTCTAACCACCCCGACTGTCAGAGCCGACAGTTCCTCGCCGCCGGCGATGACGCAGTCGGTGCTAGAGCCACCGTAGCTAACTCCCGAGCACGGCAACGTGCTCAGCACCCTTCCAGGAGCCGAGCGCGCCCACCCGTGCGACCTGCCGTGCCCCCTAGCGCCAACCCGCACCAACCCCGAGCTCCGGCCGCCGCCGCGAGCTCGATTCCGGCGAGCCCATTCCACCTCAGCCCCTGCCGTTTGCACAGATGGATGCGGGCGACTCCCAGCCACGCGTAGAGCCCCTCAGTCGCCGATTTGGTCGCCGAAGGAGCGTTTCCGACGCCCTCCGCCGTTGCTGGCGTCGCCGGCGACAAGCCGCGGGTCAACTCCGGCGGGTTTGACCCGGGGTTTGACCCCCTGACGTGTGGGCCCAGGCGCCTGCTAGATTAGTGTTAGATTAGTTAGCGCTAATTAACCTAGCTAATTAGATAGGCCACTGACATGCGGGCCCCGCCCGGCTAACTAAGTTAGTTAGGGCTAACTAACCTGGTTAGTTGACTGGGTCACTGACCAGTGGACCCCACTGGTCAGGTTTGACCTGGTCGACGCCTTTGACCTGCTGACGCCTCTGTGACGTCACGCTGACGCAGTAATTGATTTTCTGGATTTAAAATAAATCAGAAAAATCCAGAAAATTGTATAAACT
>NW_021283240.1:0-2831 GCF_002162155.2 Triticum dicoccoides
CTCTAAAAGACAATATGAAGTGCGTAAGCAATAATATTCACAGTTTCATTTTATTACACCATCATTTCTGTTGAGTTTCATTCATATATATGTATTAATTAACCCCCTTCTTCAAATTAGACGTGGCAGATGCAGAATGAACTCCTAGAACAAGATCGCATGAAAGCAATTCAAGAGGAATTGGCGGGATTCTTTCTTGACCACGTCATCAATAAAGTCGGAGAATACCATGTGGAAGTTGATTTCAATTGCTAGGGGATTGTAAGAGATCTTACATATTGTATATGTATGTAGCCAGTAGCGTCGGATAGATAATACAAAAACTTGTTGTTCGACCAATCTCTCGGAGAAGGAGAGGTCGATCGATCACTTCTCTCGGTATGCATGACGAACTTCTGTACTTAATGGTTTCCTTCATTTTCTTACTAGCTAGCGTGTCGAGGGCCTCTCTATGTATAGTACATAGCGTCGACCAAGCACGGACATAAGAGAGGACACTTCTCTCTATTAATTAGCTAGCTAACACAATGTATGAAACACCTAAATTAACCCCCCAAAACCCCCAATCCCCCCCCCTTCATAAAAACAAAAACCCCAGCCACTGAAATGCTGACGCGTGGATGCCTTTTGGTCCTGATTGGTGCCATCAACCGGGACCAAAGGCCCTCCTGCCTGGGCTCGGCGCACCGGCCACGTGGAGGCCCATTTGTCCCGGTTCGTGTTAGAACCGGGACTAAAGGTCTAGGGCATTAGTAACGACCCTTTAGTCCCGGTTCAAGAACCGGGACAAAAGGCCCTCACCAACCGGGACTAATAGGTGTTTTTCTACCGGTGCCCATGGCAATCTACAAAGAAAATCAAGAAGTCTTACAGTTCAAGTTAAGGACTCCTTATTCGTGGAGAACTACTCACCACCGATGTAGCTGACTAGGACTCCTGTAATACTAGACCTCTAGCAAATTATACTTCCTCCGTCCTAAATTAAGTATCTCGACTTTAGTACAAATTTGTACTGAAGTTAGTACAAAGTTGAGACACTTCTTTTGGGACGGAGGGAGTATAAATCAGTGCTAGGCTAGTGGATAGATCATTAAAACTTGGATCATCAGATCTAGACACGTAATGATCTCGTGGTAGATCACATTGTTGAGTATCATCTCCTCCTTTGTGGCTTTCGCCTTGACGCAGCAATTTTGCCGTGTCACCGAGTTGATCTTCCGGGCTCATATCCTCTAGCACCTCCACCACGTCCTCCATCTCCGGCAGGCTATCTCCGGTTCCATGCGGCGGCGGCGGCGGCGGAAGAAAAGGAAGAGAGTGGGAAAGAAGGGCTGGAATTGGGTGGAGAGCGGTGGGGTGGAAGCAGAGGGTGGAGATTTTGCCACGGAAACCGGACGGGCATCTACAAAAGCACGGGCTTGGACTTGCTTTTGGGTGGGCAAAAGGTGGCGGAGTCCTACGTGTCTGTTGTTCGGACTCCCGCAAAATCCCCCACGTGTTATTCCAGTTTGCCAAAAGAAAGTGGCGCAGACCGCTCGGCGAACCGATACAAGCCCGAGTTGAATGGCGAGGTCCGGATGTATTCCGGCAGTTTGAGCGTCGGTGTTGGAGATGCCCTTACTGTATTTTCCCGGTTATTTATCAAAATATACAAAATTTGTATTTTCAAAATCAAAATCAAAATGTATGTCTTGAAAGGCAGCAGGCGGGAGCTTTCAAAACTGCTTTTATTTAACTCAACCAAAGATTCAGTCTAATTAATGAGTTTGACTCTATTTATGACCGTGATAGAGTATATTATCTTCTTTCTATCTAGTGTATTGATTAGTAGCAAGCTTCCTTTATTTACTCTATTATTAGAGCATCTTCTTCCACTCGTTGCCATCGCTTCGAGAAATCCAGATCCAAATAGCGACGACCTCCGGCTCCGATCTTCAGAGAGGGGGCAGCTGGACGCCCACAAAAAGAGGAGGTGATCCAGTCTGTCGACGGATTTGGCGTCGGCCGGCGACGCTAACCAGTATGCCGGTGATGTCGTTGACGCCCATGGATGTGGAGCCCATGTCGATGCCGATCACGAGGGTGGGCGAGTATGACGATGAAGACACGAAGCTTAAGCGCGGTGCTCGCCCCCCAGGATGCCGATGTCATCCTAGTGGCCAGGGTGGGCAACTGCCCGCTCCGGTCCTCCTCGTCCTGGTGCCATGGCAACGACGGGAGAGGAGGCCTGCTCTGCTCCGTGTGCGGACCTCGTCCTCCGCGCGCAAAGCTTCCGGGGTCCACCCGAACCTGGTGAGCTGCCGTGCAGTGTGGAGGACGAGCAGCATGGCGTGTGAGTACGCCGGCGTTGCCTCGGGGCTGGGGCGGCCTGACGTTCCAGGCTTCCAGCTCCAGCACGAGGAGATCGGCAGCTTCAGCCTCACCAATCTCTTGCCGGAGACCCGGACAACATCACGCACGCGCGTCGCCGGGAGTCCGGGGCCACGGGCTACGTCGCTCCTGAGCGTGGCACGGAACGCCGAGTGCTCCATGTAGGCGAGGAGCTTCTGCCCACGGCGAACGGCCGGGTGTATCTTCCGTGCCCGACTCCATGTCGACACACGACGGCGAAGAGGTGTGGGTCGAGGATGCCAAGACCGATGATGAGAGAAGACCGATGCCGGCGTGCCAGCTGACTCCGCTTCCTCCTCCGCACAGGTACCTACCGCCGGGATCCATTATTCCCTTAGTAGTTAGTACTACATGCCTGTTAGACCGTATATACGTAGCCTCTGTATTGTAACGTTGTATTGTACCCCTTGGGTACCTCTATATAATGAGATAGCCACACC
>NW_021283241.1:0-1126 GCF_002162155.2 Triticum dicoccoides
TGTTTTGCTTTATTAGCTCTATTAATATCATCTTTCAAAATGGAATCAGGAGTCATAGGAAGCAAAGTAATATTTTTATCCTTATGAACAAGAGTATAGTGATTGTTTCTACCATGGTGTATAGAATTTTTATCAAATTGCCATGGTCTACCAAGTAATAAGGAACATGCTTGCATAGGTACCACATCACAATCAACATAATCAGCATATGTAGAGATACTAAAATGCACACGAACAGTACGTGTTACCTTAACCTTGCCGCTGTTGTTGAACCATTGGATGTAGTAAGGATGTGGATGTGGTCTTGTGGTGAGAGAAAGCTTCTCCACCATCTCCATGCTAGCCAAGTTGTTGCAGCTCCCTCCGTCTATTATGACGCGCATAGAACGTTCCTTCACAACTCCCTTGTTATGGAACAAATTGTGCCTCTGATTTTGCTCAGCTTGTGTGACCTGCACACTCAAAACACGTTGAGCAACTAAACATTCATACCTGTCAGCGTCTTCAGGAGCCATGTATTGCGTCTCATGATCAGAATCATCTCCACCATGTTCTTCACGTGTAATAAGAGCCAAAGTCTCCTCATCATAGTCACTAGCGGACTCATATCCACCATCCGCGATAGCAATCATCACACGCAGAGATTTGCATTCTCTCGCATAATGACCTCCTCCCTTACAACGACGACAAATGATGAGGACATCAATACAATTGTTACACCCACAGCCCCTGCTGCTATACATACTGGACCAATTACTAGAGCTCGTGCACGCCAACTAAATTATCAGGTACTTCCGTTTCTTGGTAATGATTCTAATGTTCATGAGAATATGATGCTGCCTAAATTGGATACATTTGTTTTGCTTACAAATGAAGGGCCTAGCTTGGAGAAGGATGAACATTGGAGCAAGAACAAGCATGGAGATGATGGCATGCGCAAGGGGAACAAGAACGGAGTTACAAGTGATGATTTCAGGACTTTGAAGCCACCATAATGTGTGCATGAAGCCTTGGACGAAATATACAAGATGCCACTTCATAAATTTCGTCCCGAGGCTATTTTAGGTGCTGCGTCACCTTATTATTGGGCCAGGCCCATGTAATTTCGAAATACATAAGTATAGGC
>NW_021283242.1:0-1423 GCF_002162155.2 Triticum dicoccoides
CTCTCTTTTACTGCATTAAGACAACGCGTTTCAAACTGCTGTGTGCTACGGTAGTTGAACCCATTTCCTCTGCATGACCTGTCATTGCCACAGTAACTAGATGAAACCCACTAGCATGTGTAGGAGTTGTTTGAGCCATATGTATGTGTTGTTCCTACCTTGCTATGCCTGCTATGCTTAGAGTCGTGTCAGGTCTGGTTCATCTGGGTGATGGGCTAGAGTGAAATGTTTATGTCGGTAATGAGAGTGGTGTGGTGAACACGATTTGGTAAAGGTATTGATGAGAGGCCATGTAGGAGTACATGGTGGGTTGTTTCATTGAAGCCGACCTTAAGCACTGAGATCTGTATGTGTGATTTAAGAATCAGCTACTACCATGCATTGGGCCCGAAACCAATGGACCCTCTCGGCTTCTTATTCACCCTAGTTCTCCGTCGAGGAGTTGCAAGTAGTTTCTGGTGTTTGTAGCCTACTGGAGGCCGTGGACAGCGCTGACCGTAGGGGTGGGCTGTGATGCGGTAGGTACGTGGCACGGTGTACCGAATACCCGTTAGGTATCTCGGGAACCCTGTTCACATTGTTCGGGGCCGTATGGGAAACCTCGGCCGGACTCCCTGCGGATGGAACCTGGATAGGCGATAAACCTGGACTGGAGGCTTAGGTGATTAGGTAGGTCATGGCCGACACCCACGTTGGGCTTCCGCTTGAAGGTTGCCGAGTACATGTCGTGTAAACGACGGTAAGTGGTGAGAGCGTGTATGAAGGAGTACACCCCTGCAGGGTTAACATGATCTATTCGAATAGCCGCGTCCGCGGTAAAGGACTACTTGGTTGCCTATACAGTTCATAGACAAGTAAATGGAAACTGTTAAAAGCCTCAAGATAAGTGTGAGTGCCGAGGATGGCTCTTCCGTAGGAAGACGGAGGTGGATCCTCGATAGTGTATTGAAGTGGTGAGTAGTGGACTCGTGTGCGAAAAACCCTTTCAAGTTGAAGTATCGTAGGATAGTCTAGCCAAGAGTCAAAGCTGGCTTGCTGCAATAACTCCACCAACCCTTCTTGATAATATGCATGTATGTAGGATCTGATGTAAGTCTTGCTGAGTACCTTTGTACTCATGTTGCTATAATTTACATTTTTACAGAAGACGCTGCAACCCCTTCTGATGGGTTCTATGTAGACGTTGACATCAACGAGTAGGCTAAAGGCCCAGGTGGTGACCCTGAGCTTGTGAAGGACCATGTAGTATAGCTAGGCTTTCCAAGCCTCTTTTATTTTACTAAGTTGTCTGTACTCAGACAAGTTACTTCCGCTGCTGGTTTGTATGACTGTATGACTTGTATGTTGGGTCGTGAGACCCGTACCTTTGTGTATGTTATGTATGGCTCCCTGAGCCTTAAATAAAGTACTTGTGTCGTAGAGT
>NW_021283243.1:0-1092 GCF_002162155.2 Triticum dicoccoides
AGAGGGATGTCTAATCTAAGTGGGAGTTCACTAATAATTTGATTAGTTGAACTTAATTATCATGAACTTAGTCTAAAATCTTTGCAATATGTCTTGTAGATCAAATGGCCAACGTAGTCCTCAACTTCAACGCGTTCCTAGAGAAAACTAAGCTGAAAGACGATGGCAGCAACTATACGGACTGGGTCCGGAACCTGAGGATCATCCTCATAGCTGCCAAGAAAGATTATGTCCTACAAGCACCGCTTGGTGACGCACCCGTTCTCCCTGCAGAACAAGATGTTATGAACGCTTGGCAGGCACGTTTCGATGACTACTCCCTCGTTCAGTGCGGCATGCTTTACAACCTAGAGCCGGGGCTCCAAAAGCGTTTTGAGAGACATGGAGCATATGAGATGTTCGAAGAGCTGAAAATGGTTTTCCAAGCTCATGCCCGGGTCGAGAGATATGAAGTCTCCGACAAATTCTTCAGCTGTAAGATGGAGGAAAACAGTTCTGTCAGTGAGCACATACTCACTATGTCTGGGTTGCATAACCGCATGACTCAGCTAGGAGTTAATCTCCCGGATGATGCGGTCATTGACAGAATCCTCCAGTCGCTTCCACCAAGCTACAAGAGCTTTGTGATGAACTTCAATATGCAGGGGATGGAAAATACCATTCCTGAAGTATTTGCTATGCTGAAATCAGCGGAGGTAGAAGTCAGGAAGGAACATCAAGTGTTGATGATCAATAAAACCACTAAGTTCAAGAAAGGCAAGGGTAAAAAGAGCTTCAAGAAGGACGGCAAGGAGGTTGCCGCGCCCGGCAAGCAAGCTGCCGGGAAGAAGCCAAAGAATGGACCCAAGCCCGAGACTGAGTGCTTTTATTGCAAGGGAAGCGGTCACTGGAAGCGGAACTGCCCTAAGTACTTAGCAGATAAGAAGGCCGGCAAAACCAAAGGTATATGTGATATACATGTAATTGATGTGTACCTTACTAGTGCCCGTAGTGGCTCCTGGGTATTTGATACCGGTGCAGTTGCTCACATTTGTAACTCAAAGCAGGGGCTGCGGAATAAGCGGAAACTGGCAAAGGACGAGGTGACGATGC
>NW_021283244.1:0-27482 GCF_002162155.2 Triticum dicoccoides
GCTAGGTGCCAGGCCTACTGCAGATGCGACTGATGACGTTAAGAACGTCTGGCAGAGCAAAGATGATGACTACTCAATAGTTTAGTGTGCCATGCTATACGGCTTAGAATCGGGACTTCAACGATGTTTTGAACATCATGGGGCATATGAGATGTTCCAAGAGTTGAAGTTAATATTTCAAGGAAATGCCCGAGTTGAGAGATATGAAATCTCCAACAAGTTCTACAGCTGCAAAATGGAGGAGAATAGTTATGTCAGTGAACACATACTCAAAAATGTATGGGTATCATAATCACTTGACTCAGCTAGGAGTTGATCTTCCAGTTGATTTTGTCATTGACAGAGTTCTTCAATCACTGCCACCAAGCTATAAAGGCTTCGTGATGAACTATAATATGCAAGGGATGAACAAGACTATTCTCGAGCTCTTCGCAATGTTAAAGGCCGCGGAGGTAGAAATCAAAAAGGAGCATCGAGTGTTGATGGTCAATAAGACCACTAGTTTCAAGAAAAAGGGCAAAGGAAATAAGGGGAACTTCAAGAAGAATGGCAAAAAGGTTGCTGCTCAAGAGAAGAAACCCAAGTCTGGACCTAAGCCTGAGACTAAGTGCTTATACTGCAAAGGGACTGGTCACTGGAAGCGAACTAATACATCTCCAACATATCTATAATTTTTTATTATTCCATGCTATTATATTACCCATTTTGGATGTTTATGGGCTTTACTTTACACTTTTATATCATTTTTGGGACTAACCTACTAACCGGAGGCCCAGCCCGAATTGTTGTTTTTTTGTCTATTTCAGTGTTTTGAAGAAAAGGAATATCAAACGGAGTCCAAACGGGATGAAACCTTCGGGAGTGATCTTTTCGGAACAAATGCAAACCTGGATACTTTGAGTGGACGTCAAGCAACAACTGAGGCAGCCACGAGGGTGCCCGGCATGCCCCTGGGGGTTGGCACGCCCCCACCCTCATGGGCCCCTCAAGCGTCCACCGACCTACTTCTTCCTCCTATATATACACATGTACCCTGAAACCATCAGAACAGACCATGAAAACCTAATTCCATCGCCGCAACCTTCTATATCCGTGAGATCCCATCTTGGAGCCTTCGTCGGCGATCCGCCGGAGGGGGAATCGACCACGGAGGGCCTCTACATCATCTCCCAGGCCTCTCCTATGAGTTGTGAGTAGTTTACCACAGACCTTCGGGTCCATAGTTATTAGCTAGATGGCTTCTTCTTTGTCTTTGATTCTCAATACAAAGTTCTCCTCGATCTTCTTGGAGATCTACTCGATGCAACTCTTTTTGCAGTGTGTTTGTGGAGATCAGATGAATTGTGGGTTTATGATCAAGTTTATCTATGAGAAATATTTGAATCTCCTCTGAATTCATTTATGTGTGATTAAATTATCTTTGCAATACTACTAGGAAAAGGCCTACTAATGGCGCACGAGTTTCCATTAGTACCACGCCACTAGTATTTTTTACTAATGGCGCACACCATTAGTATCCGGTATAGCCCATTAGTATAGCCCTTGCATATTATACCAGATACTAATGGTGCACCACATAGGAGTGCGCCATTAGTACCAATTATTTTTCAAAAAAAAATCAGAATTTTTTCTATTTTTTTTTTAAATTTTGTTTTTCGTTTCTTCTTAATCTCAGGTCACTCTGGCATAATCTCGGGTCAATAAGCTTAATCTGAAGTCAAATTGCACTCTGTGGTCAAACTTCCTGAAAGGTCACCCATCCTCACACTACTCCAGCCCAAGCACGCTTAACTTCATAGTTCTATCAAACCCCAGCACCACCTCACTTCACAGGCACTTGTTGATATATCTATCATATCAATCCTATTAAACCTTGTTGATGTCTAGGACTTTGTTCATGTTCATGAGTATGATGAAATTTTGAAAAAATATTTCAAACTTCCCTGTCATATTACGTATCATATTTTGAACAAAATTCAAAAAAATTTAAACCAATTTTTTTTCGGTTACTAGAGGCGCACCTAGCAAACGGTGCGCCACTACCAAGTTTGATTTTTTTGAATTCTTTTGCCTCTATATCTTAAAAGCCTCATAACTTTTTTTCTGTTAGGTTTTTGGGGATTTTGAAAATGTTTAACGGGGTTCCCCCAATTAAATTCGGATGTAACTTTTCAAGTAAATGATTTTTCATCTAAAAAACTTTTTAATCCGAGGACGTATGCAAAAGTTATGCCCATTTTACAAATTCCAGAGAGATTTTGCAAATAAAGTCGAAATTCATATTTGTAAATTTTCCCAACAAGTAGACCACATATCACATGGGAAACTTGTTTTCTTTTATTTTTTTGACATTTCCATCATTTTCTTTTATTTTTTTAAATGAAAAGGCGGTCCACAGGGGGGGTTCATTCGGTGGAAGTTTTGAGCCAAGTTAGTAATGGCGCACCCTGGGAGTGGTGCACCATTACTAGATAAACTAGTAATGGCGCACCACACCCACGGTGCTCCATTACTAGTTTTAAAAAAAATGATTTTTTTTTGAAAAAAACTTAGTAATGGCGCACCAGTGGACAGTGCGCCATTACTAGTTATTAAAACTACTAATGGCGCACTGTCCACTTGTGCGCCATTACTAGTTAAAACTACTAAGTGCTTAGCTTTGGGTTCAATGCGTTACTCTGTTCTTATGAACTTAATACACTAGATGCAGCCAGGAGTCGGTCGATGTGTGGAGTAATAGTAGTAGATGCAGGCAGGAGTCGATCTACTTGTCATGGACATGATGCCTATATACATTATAATGCCTAGATAATCTCATAACTATGCGCTTTTCTATCAATTGCTCGACAGTAATTTGTTCACCCACCATAATACTTATGCTATCTTGAGAGAAGCCAGTAGTGAAACCTATGACCCCCGGGTCTATCTTTTATCATATAAGTTTTTCGTCTACTTTTATTTGCATCTTTACTTTTCCAATCTATATCATAAAAATACCAAAAATATTTATCTTATCATATTATCTCTATTAGATCTCACTTTCGCAAGTGTCCATGAAGGGATTGACAACCCCTTTATTGTGTTGGTTGCGAGGTTCTTGTTTGTTTGTGTAGGTGCGTGGGACTTTTGAGGAGCCTCCTACTGGATTGATACCTTGGTTCTCAAAAACTGATGGAAATACTTACGCTACTTTTCTACATCACCCTTTCTTCTTCAAGGAAAACCAACACAAGCTCAAGACGTAGCAAGAAGGATTTCTGGCACCGTTGCCGGAGTGGTCTTCGCTCAAGTCAAGACGTACCAAGTACCCATAACAAACTCATCTCCCTCGCATTACATTATTTGCCATTTGCCTCTCGTTTTCCCCTCCCCCACTCCACCCTTGCCGTTTTATTCGCCCTCTCTTTCCCAATCTCCTCTCTCTTTCGCTTGCCTTCTTGTGTGCTCTTCGCTTGCCTTCTTGTTCTAAATTTTAAACAAAGGGAGGGAGAAAACTTAAAAGATGCTTGGCATAGAATTTGGAATGCCCAAAATACATCTACTAGGAAGCAATCTACTTCCGTCCTCCTTCGCAATTTTTATGTAGGCATTACTCCTTGGAATATATGTATTCTTGATGCCATTACCGGAGGGAATTTCTTGGGTAGCCACACTTTTGATGCCTATAATGCTATGTTAGATTTGTTTGGTCCACCACCTCTCTTGGTTAATGGAACTATCTTAACTCTACAACATGTGATGCAAAGGCTTGAAATTATTGAAAATAAAGTTGCCACTGTTAGTTAATTGAAATTTTGGATAAAAAGATCCACAATCAAATAACCCAATTTGGATCTATGGTTGGAGCTACTCTGAAAAGTTAAATTCGGATGTAACTTTTCGAGTAGATGATTTTTCATATAAAAAACTTATTAATCCGAGGTCGTATGCAAAACTTATGTCCATTTTACAAATTCCAGAGAGATTATGCAAATAAAGTCGAAATTCATATTTGTAAATTTTCCCAACAAGTAGACCACATATCACATGGGAAACTTATTTTCTTTTATTTTTTTGACATTTCCATCATTTTCTTTTATTTTTTTAACTGAAAAGGCGGTCCAGAGGGGGGTGCATTCGGTGGAAGTTTTCGTCCAAGTTAGTAATGGCGCACCGTGGGAGTGGTACGCCATTACTAGTTAAACTATTAATGGCGCACCACACCCACGGTGCGCCATCACTAGTTTTGAAAAAAAATTGAAAAAAATGTTTTTTTTGAAAAAAACTTAGTAATGACGCACTAGTGGACAGTGCGCCATTACTAGTTAAAACTACTAATGACGCACTATCCACTGGTGCGCCATTACTAATGGCGCACTATCCATTGGAATGGCGCACTGTCCACTGGTGCGCCATTACTAGTTAAAACTACTAAGTGCTTAGCTTTGGGTTCAATCTTGCGGTGTCCTTTCCCAGTGACAGCAGGGGCAGCAAGGCACGTATTGTATTGTTGCCATCGAGGATAAAAAGATGGGGTTTATATCATATTGCATGAGTTTATCCCTCTACATCATGTCATCTTTCTTAATGTGTTACTCTTTTCTTATGAACTTAATACTCTAGATGCAGGCAGGAGTCGGTCGATGTGTGGAGTAATAGTAGTAGATGCAGGCAGGAGTCGATCTACTTGTCACGGACATGATGCCTATATACATGATAATGCCTAGATAATCTCATAACTATGCGCTTTTCTATCAATTGCTTGACAGTAATTTGTTCACCCACCGTAATACTTATGCTATCTTGAGAGAAGCCACTAGTGAAACCTATGGCCCCCGGATCTATCTTTTATCATATAAGTTTTCCATCTACTTTTATTTGCATCTTTACTTTTCCAATCTATATCATAAAAATACTAAAAAATATTTATCTCATCATAATATCTCTATCAGATCTAACTTTCGCAAGTGGCCGTGATGGGATTGACAACCCCTTTATTGTGTTGGTTGCTAGGTTCTTGTTTGTTTGTGTAGGTGCGTGGGACTTTTGAGGAGCCTCCTACTAGATTGATACCTTGGTTCTAAAAAACCGATGGAAATACTTACGCTACTTTGCTACATCACCCTTTCTTATTCAAGGAAAACCAACACAAGCTCAAGACATAGGAAGAAGGATTTCTGGCACCATTGCTGGGGAGGTCTTCGCTCAAGTCAAGACGTACCAAGTACCCATCACAAACTCATCTCCCTCGCATTACATTATTTGCCATTTGCCTCTCGTTTTCCTCTGCCCCACTTCACCCTTGCCGTTTTATTTGCCCTCTCTTTCCCAATCTCCTCTCTCTTTCGCTTGCCTTCTTGTGTGCTCTTCGCTATGGCTAGTCCTCCTATTATTGTTAATACTCCCGATCATGAAGTTCTCAATTTTAAACAAAGGGAGGGAGAAAACTTAAAAGATGCTTGGCATAGAATTTGCAATGCTCAAAATAGATCTACTAGGAAGCAATCTACTTCCGTCCTCCTTCACAATTTTTATGTAGGCATTACTCCTTGGAATAAATGTATTCTTGATGCCATTACCGGAGGGAATTTCTTGGGTAGCCAAACTTTTGATGCCTATAATGCTATGTTAGATTTGTTTGGTCCACCACCTCTCTTGGTTAATGGAACTATCTTAACTCTAGAACATGTGATGCAAAGGCTTGAAATTATTGAAAATAAAGTTGCCACTGTTGAGTTAATTGAAAATTTGGATAAAAAGATCCACAATCAAATAACCCAATTTGGATCTAAGGTTGGAGCTACTCTGAAAAGTTAAATTCGGATGTAACTTTTCGAGTAGATGATTTTTCATATAAAAAACTTTTTAATCCGAGGTCGTATGCAAAAGTTATGCCCATTTTACAAATTCCAGAGAGATTTTGCAAATAAAGTCAAAATTCATATTTGTAAATTTTCCCAACAAGTAGACCACATATCACATGGGAAACTTATTTTCTTTTATTTTTTTGACATTTCCATCATTTTATTTTATTTTATTTAAACTGAAAAGGCAGTCCACCAGGGGGGTGCATTCGGTGGAAGTTTTGGGCCAAGTTAGTAATGGCACACCAGTGGACAGTGCGCCATTACTAGTTAAAACTACGAATGGCGCACTGTCCACTGGTGCGGCATTCCTAATAGCGCACTGTCCACTGGTGCGCCATTACTAGTTAAAACTACTAAGTGCTTAGCTTTGGGTTCAATCTTGCGGTGTCCTTTCCCAGTGACAGCAGGGGCAGCAAGGCACATATTGTATTGTTGCCATCGAGGATAAAAAGATGGGGTTTATATCATATTGCATGAGTTTATCCTCTACATCATGTCATCTTTCTTAATGCGTTACTCTGTTCTTATGAACTTAATACTCTAGATGCAGGCAGAAGTCGGTCGATGTGTGGAGTAATAGTAGTAGATGCAGGCAGGAGTCGATCTACTTGTCACGCACATGATGCCTATATTCATGATAATGCCTAGATAATCTCATAACTATGCGCTTTTCTATCAATTGCTCGACAGTAATTTGTTCACCCACTGTAATACTTATGCTAGCTTGAGAGAAGCCACTAGTGAAACCTACACTACAAGAAATATGTCAACTATTGACCTTCTGTCATTGACCCTGGAAGAATTGGTCATAGATCTATGACCATTTCAGACCAATTGGTCAAAATTTGTTCGGGGGGCTCCAAACCCTAAACCATTGCGACCATTTTGGTCAGAAAGGTCGTAATTTCCTTACACGAAATGGTCATAAAGCAAACAAATCTAGTCTGCTACCTTATTTCTAGTTGTTAACGACCAATATAGATGGTCATAGACTTGTAAATTGTGGTGGGTTGCGATGAATAGGCGCCATCTCATCAGTTTTGCCTATGTGTCATGTCCATGTGGCAGTTTTTGCCCTAGGTTATGAAGCAACCTATATTTATTTCATTCCCAAAATTCCCAAAAAAATCTCATAAATTCTTTGGGTCATATCCTCGTCAAATATGTAAAAACCTTCCTTGCCTAGTTTAAAAATAATTCAACAATATTCATTTTCCTATTCTGTTCACACCAACAGTTTGTGAAGGAAGTACCACTTTGACATGTCCAAATAGTATCCATTTTCTATAGTGCTTTCCTATGCCCAAATAACCATCCTCCACCAAATGCCAGCTCAATCCATTCATTATTTTGAGCCGAGCTTCAACATTCGTATTTATGTCCAATGTGGTAGTTTGCAAAGCAAGTACCACCTAGGCTCATCCTTTTGAGCTGAAAATTTGTGAAGACAGTCTTCTTAGTAACTGATCATCCTCAGCCAAAACACACGCCCATTAGCCATGTACATTTTCTGTACCACTAATCAAACAATTGGCTGCTAATTCATGTTTGAGCATCGATCGGTCTCCTCGTGAGAATCTTATGTTGTAATTTTCTTCCTAGCACCTACCTGGGGAGTGCCCAACCCACTAGACATGCCTAGGCCGCCAGAACACATGGCAACGCCACGGTCACGCGGTGACCACGCGGCGGGCATGCGAGTTTACGCGCTCTAGAGTTGGAGCCCTCGGCCACCGTCCAAACCTCGACGTATCGCTACCAAACCATGTATTTATGATTAAATAGGTGCTTATGTAACTAGAAATGATTTTTGGAAACAATAAATAGCAAACTATGAGGTAGCTGCAGTTCAAATTTGACCCGCTTCCAGCTGAATCGGTGGAAATCTGTCTTTTTCACGAGAGGTGGATCAAAACTTTTTACACCCAACCATTTTGTCAATTGTGCATTAAATATGTCCTAGTATTTTATAAAAATGATTTGGTCCAATTTTGCAACAATTATTTTGGAGGTCCTTCACAAAAAAACCTCCTTTTAGGCACTCGAAAAATGGAAAATGGTTTTTTCGTCCAAAGAAAATGAAAACTTCCTTAGGTAACATTGTTTGCCATTCCAATATGCACCCTTATGCACAATATGAGATCATTTGAACAAACTACGCCATGAATGTGGCCATAAGATTGATCATTTGGCTTGAAAGCCATAGATCTCCACACGTGATAGCTCGTTTCTGAGAACACTTTTTTAAAATAATTTCCGTATTACAAGTTTGTAATTTTTCCTGGGAACTTGGCCACATATAATGACACAATGCGAAGGTTTCTCAATTTTTTAATTTTTTTTGAATTTTTATGCCCGTTTGAAAATGCGGTCAAAACGGCGGGAATGACCGTTCCTAGCTAGTTGTTGAATCTTGGAATTTTTTGGTGTTTCTCTGATTAAATAGATACTTATGTACCTAGAAATGATTGTTGGAAAAAATAAATAGCAAACTATGAGGCAGCTGCAGTTCAAATTTGACCCGCTTCCAGCTGAATCGACGAAAATTTGTCTTTTTTCACGAGAGGTGGATCAAAACTTTTTACACCCAACCATTTTCTCATTTGTGCATTAAATATGGCCTAGTATTTTAGAAAAATGATTTGGTCCAATTTTGCTACAATTATTTGGGAGGTGCTTCACAAAAAAACCTCCTTTTGGGCACTCGAAAAATGGAAAATGGTTCTTTTGAGAAAAGAAAATGAAAACCTCCCAAATCAACATTGTTTGCCATTCCAACATGCACCATTGTGCACAATATGAGATCATTTGAACAAACTATGCCATGAATGTGGCCATAAGATTGATCATTTGGCTTGAAAGCAATTGATCTCCACACGTAATAGCCCGTTTCTCAGAACACTTTTCTTAAAATAATTGCCGTATTACAAGTTTGTTTTTTTCCTGGGAACTTGGCCACATATAATGACACAATGCAAAGGTTTCTCAATTTCTTAATTTTTTTGAATTTTTTATGCCCGTTTCAAAATGCGGTCAAAACAGCTGGAATGACCGTTCCTAGCTAGTTGTTGAATCTTGGAATTTTTTGGTATTTCTCTGATTAAATAGATACTTATGTACCTAGAAATGATTTTTGGAAAAAATAAATAGCAAACTATGAGGCAACTACAGTTCAAATTTGACCCGCTTCCATCTGAATCGGCGAAAATTTGTCTTTTTCACGAGAGGTGGATCAAAACTTTTTACACCCCAACCATTTTCTCATTTGTGCATTAAATATGGCCTAGTATTTTAGAAAAATGATTTGGTCCAATTTTGCAACAATTATTTGGTAGGTCCTTCACAAAAAAACCTCCTATTGGGCACTCGAAAAATGGAAAATGGTTCTTTTGAGCAAAGAAAATGAAAACCTCCCAAATCAACATTGTTTCGAATTCCAAGATGCACCCTTGTGCACAATATGAGATCATTTGAACAAACTATGCCATGAATGTGGCCATAAGATTGATTATTTGGCTTGAAAGCCATGAATCTTCACGCATGACAGCTCATTTCTGAGAACACTTTTTTAAAATAATTTCCGTAATACAAGTTTATTATTTTTCCTGGAAACTTGGTCACATATAATGATACAATGCGAAGGTTTTCCAATTTTTTGATTTTTTTGAATTTTTTATGCCCGTTTCAAAATGCGGTCAAAACAGCGGGCTTGCCCGTTCCTAGCTAGTGGTTGAATCTTGGAAAACATTTGATGTTTCTCTTATTAAATAGATACTTGTGTACCTAGAAATGATTTTTGGAAAAAATAAATATCAAACTATGAGGCAACTACAGTTCAAATTTGACCCGCTTCCACCTGAAACAGCGCAAATTTGTCTTTTTTACCAGAGGTGGATAAAATCTTTTGACACCCAACTATTTGGTCATTTGTGCATTGAATATGGCCTAATAGTTTATAAAATTGATTTCAATCAATTTTGCAATAAATATATTGTAGGTCCTTCACAAAAAACTCATTTTGGGCACTCGAAAAAGGGAAAATGTTTTTTTTGCAAAAAACTCATTTCCGACGACACCTTTTTAAAGATATTTATCTTATTCCATGTTGTTATTTTTTCTGAAAACTTGTTCAAATTTTGGTGACACAATGAGAAGGTTTTCCATTTGTTTTAGAATTTCTCAGATCATAAAGTAGCTTAAATGATTTTAACACATTATTTTAAGTCAACTACGACCAATTTAGATGCTCATAAAATCGTACTACATTCTGATTGGTCCGTGGACATATCACGCGGATCGTGCATCCAACACCGTCGGATGCTCGGGGATCCAACGGCTGTCCTCGACCCATCCACACCAACCCCGAAACCCTAGCTATGTCCTCCGGGTCAATTTCCATCCACCCCCGCCTCCTTTCTTTCCCTCGCTCCTCTCGATTCCATCCCCTTCCTCACCAGCGCAAACCCTAGCTCCTCTCGATCCCGTCCCCTTCCTTCCCGCCAGCTCCACCAATCCTTCCCTTGATCTCGTCGGTGGGAAGCGCCGCGTCGATTCCCCACCCCTCCTTCTCCCCTCTCCCTACATCCCAGATCCATTCGACTGCAGCGACCAGCTCCTCCACGACCACCTCCTCCCGCTGGCGACCGCATCCACTCTGCCACCGGGGCCACCTCCCCTCCCCTCCCCTCCCTGCTAGAGGTCCCCTCCCCTCCAAGGGCCTGCTGCCGATGAAGTCCGGCAAGGCCGGCTTCGAGGGCCCGCGGGAGGCGCAGCACCGCATCCACGTCACCCTCTCGTCCAAGAGCGTCAAGAACCTCGAGAAGGGTACGCTACTTCCACCTTGCTTCCTTCCTTTCTTCCGGTGATGATGATGGGTGGATCCCCTTCTTCTTCCTCCTCTTCTGGTCTGGTTGATCTCATTGATCTGACTGACGCGTGCGTGTTCCGTGTGTGCCGGCCACAGTGTGCTCCGATCTGGTGAGGGGCGGCAAGGACAAGCTGCTCCGGGTCAAGGGCCCTGTCAGGATGCCCACCGAGATGCCCACCAGGATGCGCCATGCGGAGAAGGTGACTGACCCGCCTCCCTCGTCGGCTCCCATGGAAGGGTGTACCTGCACCGCCGCCCGAAGCTGGCAAATCATCTGACGCGTGAGTGCCTTCTCTCCTTCTCCCTCCTCTGCTTCTTCCTTCTTCCCTCGAACTGATGTGTGATGTGCACGCAGAGGCAGTTGAAGGGGCCAGGCCATGGAGAGGCTGTAGGGCCATGGACATGCCAGAGAGGAGGACATTCTTGTCCGATGTAGAAGCTGCGGGAGAGGAGGGATCTGACCTTGACGAATGCCATGCAATGGAAGGTAGCTCTCTCTCTCTCCCCTCTTCTTCCTCTTTGTGCAAGTCAGCAACCCCGAAGATCGATCTACCCAATTGGATTACACACTATGGAAATGTTAGGTTTAGGGAAATATGTATTGTTGCTCCTGATTGAACCAGTTGACCAGTACATTGCAACTAGAACAAGAATATAACTATTTCTTTGCTGCCTCCCAGCCTTTCTGTTGATCTTTTCAACATGATTTTCTGATAATTGGAAACCAGCAACAATTGCACTAAAAAGATTATAGTGAAACCATATTATATTTGAAATAGTAAGTAATGATAGTAAGTAACTAGAGAAACTAGCAACTTGCAGTGCGTGGATCGATGACACGACAACACCACAGGAACAATTTTTTGAGTCCTCTTTTATATTCTAAGTGTTTGTTTGATTAGACAGTGCCACTTTTTGTTCTTCGTTTTTTTCCAGTGGCTTAGCATTCATTCAGTGGCCGTCCCTTGTTTCATGTAATTTAGTAGATTTATTTCAGCCATGCGCATTTCTTTTACTACAGAACTGAACAGTGTATGGTCTAAGAGTTTCAGTTCTTGTTTGCCATGCATGTAGCTGCGGTCCTATCATGGTTTCAGTGGACAATTGCATGGAATGGTTCCTCTAGTTAGAGCAATCCTTTTTTTTGCTTGATAGTGCCTTTTTAATAGGAGTAAGAAATAACTCGACCTTCTTTTAGTTGAGTGAATATCTTTCAGATATGGAAACTTCTACAGTACATTTCTTTCCTTCTAAATGTGAATTCATGTACATCATCAAGCATTTCACATTTGCTGTCACAACATTCTGTTAGCTAAAATGAAATCAGACAATGAGCTTTATTTGTTCTTGTAGTCTTTGTATGTTCCTTTGGTTCTTTTTTAATTTGATGACAATGAACCAAAATAACCAGTTACCAGTAGCTATGTGTGCATTGCCAAGTATAATTGTTCTACTTTGTATGGAATCTTCTATAGATATTATTTCTTTTAAGTGTTGCTGGCTATATTAAGATTATACTCGGAGGCACTGTAGCATTAGTGTGTTGTTTCACTTTTGTTCTTCTCTATCTATGCTTACAAGTCAGGTTGTTTTTCTGGCATCCAGGGGCACAATGCTGGTGCTGGTAGGCAAGCTAGCACCCATGGATTCATGAATTGGCTTGGATGTGTACTTGGTCGCCAGGGTTGGATGAGGACAACGGCAACAAGGTGAGACCATCGTGATCCACCCTCCTACTTCCTTATCGTGATTCCCTAACTGCTCAACATGTTGATCTGTTCTGAACATCTGAAGCTTGTTGTGTGTAGGGTGACTAGTGATGTTCAATGTTTATTGTGTGTGTTTTCTACACACACACATGGTCCTTGCGTTTCAATCTCCTCTGCTGCTTACTGACAGAGTACTATGCACGTACAGTAGTTGAGTAGTAGTGTGTAGGGACTCTTGAGGAAAGTTTACATACTTAAACATTATGCTTCAAATAAAAGTTGTAATTCCCTTGTAGTAGTATGTTTATGAATGGTTGCATGAAATGATTGTCCAGTACTTCAAATATTTGAATCGGGGTTAATGTAATCACTTGCTGCATCCTTTTTGATTGACCGGAGATGCTAATAGGAAAGCAAAGCAAATAGGAAAAGCATGTGCTGCTACTTTTGCTTATCCTCCGCACACAAGTAAAGCGAAGCATCCTATTTTGATTTCTTCATTCATGATGCATAAAATTCTGGTATTGTGTTCATATAGCTAATCTGCTGGTGTTGTGCATAAAATTCCAGGATCTTTGTGTGTAAGTTCTGGCTGTAGTGCCTATCTTTAGTAAGATTAAATTGCTACTATTACTGATGAATGGTTGAGTTCTAAAACTTGAAGTAGCACCTACTTTGTGGTCCTGTAGTGTTTAAAACTGATAATTATGATGCATTGGTCGTCCATATGGCCTTCTTTTTTAATGCATATATATGATGTAGTTGATAGGCCTTGATCTCAACCTCTCAAGTTTATGTTCCCTGGTCTGTAGTTAACTTGTCATTTTTATTGGCAAGCGTGTAATGAATTTATTAGAATTTTTCTCCTATTGCCGTGTACAGTATGTAGCAAAATGGTCTATATTACTGAGGATGTATAATGTAGAAGTATAGAAACCATAAATTCAAGCTTCTGCTGTAGCATGCTCAATATATATTGTTATAGAATAGTGTTCTACAAAAGGTTGAAACACCATGGTCTCAGTCATTCATAGGAAGTAGAAACACTAAGGCTGACATGCACTTCACTGTTTCATTTGTTTTTTCCAATTTAATTTTGTGGATAGTAAATTTGCGATTGTACGCCCTTTGTGAAAAAATTGCATTTTACGTTTCCATGCCCTGTAATGCTGAAGCATGGTTCTCTGATATTCTGCACCACTGAAAGGCTGATATCTTGTATAAATTTGGCTTTTGGCAGGTAATCCTTTTCCCTGCCATGTTCAGGTGCATCACTCTAATGCCGATGAAGGGTGAGATCTTGGTTGACACTATGGAGAAGACCCTGAAGCCTGGTGTGTTCCTCAAATCGGGACTGATAGAAACCGAAGGGCTACTCGAAGCTGTCAAAGGGCACTTGTAGAGCTTGTGGTTGCGATTACACTTGTAGGGACTTGTAGAGCTTGTGGTTGTGATTACCATTGTATCTAAGTTATATGATGTAACAAACTTATTTTGGCTGTTATTTGAAGTATTATCTGTGCTTTCTAGTTGTTTTGATTTGAATATTGGTTATTTATTTACTGATGAATTGAAAACATGGACCCACATATTAGAACATGACAATTGGGACCCATTTGAGTACTGGACCCATCTCCTAAAAAAATATGAACCGTTGAGCCAGAAAGGCCTCGACCCAAAAACAGAAAAGGCTGAAATATTAGGCCAGGCCAATGTAGCAGACCGGAATAAGAAAAAATGATAACTAAAAAGGCCGAATTAATGGGCTCGGCCCATGTAGAATACCGAATTGGACCGGGCTGAATATTGTGCCACATCAGCTTGCCACGCCGGATGCCTACGTGGCCTGGGGAGGCTGCTAGTGACCAAAACAAAACAGTAGGCATATTTTGGTCGTAAACGTCCACGACCTTCTCACAGAGAAGGTCGTTAATTTCAGTTTATGACCGCCAGCTTTTGACCTTCTGTTTTTGGTCAAAAAAGGCCGCAAATGAAAAACAATGACCTTTCAGTGACCAATAGTCAAGGTCAGAAGTTGACATATTTCTTGTAGAGCTATGGCCCCCGGGTCTATATTTTATCATATAAGTTTTCCGTCTACTTTTATTTGCATCTTTACTTCTCCAATCTATATCATAAAAATACCAAAAATATTTATCTTATCATATTATCTCTATCAGATCTCACTTTCGCAAGCGGCCATGAAGGGATTGACAACTCCTTTATTGTGTTGGTTGCGAGGTTCTTGTTTGTTTGTGTAGGTGCGTGGGACTTTTGAGGAGCCTCCTACTTGATTGATACCTTGGTTCTCAAAAACTGATGGAAATACTTACGCTACTTTGCTACATCACCCTTTCTTCTTCAAGGAAAACCAACACAAGCTCAAGACGTAGCAAGAAGGATTTCTGGCACCGTTGCCGGGGAGGTCTTCGCTCAAGTCAAGACGTACCAAGTACCCATCACAAACACATCTCCCCTTGCATTACATTATTTGCCATTTGCCTCTCGTTTTCCTCTGCCCCACTTCACCCTTACCGTTTTATTCGCCCTCTCTTTCCCAATCTCCTCTCTTTTTCGCTTGCCTTCTTGTGTGCTCTCCGCTATGGCTAGTCCTCCTATTATTGTTAATTCTCCCGATCATGAAGTTCTCAATTTTAAACAAAGGGAGGGAGAAAACTTAAAAGATGCTTGGCATAGAATTTGCAATGCTCAAAATAGATCTACTAGGAAGCAATCTACTTCCGTCCTCCTTTGCAATTTTTATGTAGGCATTACTCCTTGGAATATATGTATTCTTTATGCCATTACCGGAGGGAATTTCTTGGGTAGCCGCACTTTTGATGCCTATAATGCTATGTTAGATTTGTTTGGTCCACCACCTCTCTTGGTTAATGGAACTATCTTAACTCTAGAACATGTGATGCAAAGGCTTAAAATTATTGAAAATAAAGTTCTCACTGTTGAGTTAATTGAAAATTTGGATAAAAAGATCCACAATCAAATAACCCAATTTGGATCTAAGGTTGGAGCTACTCTGAAAAGTTAAATTTGGATGTAACTTTTCGAGTAGATGATTTTTCGTATAAAAAACTTTTTAATCCGAGGTCGTATGCAAAAGTTATGCCCATTTTACAAATTCCAGAGAGATTTTGCAAATAAAGTCGAAATTGATATTTGTAAATTTTCTCAACAAGTAGACCACATATCACATGGGAAACTTATTTTCTTTTATTTTTTTGACGTTTCCATCATTTTCTTTTATTTTTTTTAAACTGAAAAGGCGGTCCACGGGGGGGTGGGGGGGGGTGGGGGTGTATTCGGTGGAAGTTTTGGGCCAAGTTAATAATGGCGCACCGTGGGAGTGGTGCGCTATTACTAGTTAAACTAGTAATGGCGCACCACACCCACGGTGCGCCATTACTAGTTTTGGAAAAAAATTTGATTTTTTTTGAAAAAACTTAGTAATGGCGCACCAGTGTACAATGCGCCATTACTAGTTAAAACTACTAATGGCGCACTATCCACTGATGCGCCATTACTAGTTAAAATTACTAAGTGCTTAGCTTTGGGTTCAATCTTGTGGTGTCCTTTCCCAGTGACAGCAGGGGCAGCAAGGCACGTATTGTATTGTTGTCATCGAGGATAAAAAGATTGGGTTTATATCATATTGCATGAGTTTATCCCTTTACATCATGTCATCTTTCTTAATGCGTTACTCTGTTCTTATGAACTTAATACTCTAGATGCAGGCAGCAGTCGGTCGATGTGTGGAGTAATAGTAGTAGATGCAGGCATGTGTCGATCTACTTGTCATGGACATGATGCCTATATACATGATAATGCCTAGATAATCTCATAACTATGCGCTTTTCTATCAATTTCTCAACAATAATTTGTTCACCCACCGTAATACTTATGTTATCTTGAGAGAAGCCACTAGTGAAACCTATGGCCCCCGGGTCTATCTTTTATCATATAAGTTTTCCGTCTACTTTTATTTGCATCTTTACTTTTCCAATCTATATCATAAAAATATCAAAAATAATTATCTTATCATATTATCTCTATCAGATCTCACTTTTGCAAGTGGCCGTGAAGGGATTGACAACCCCTTTATTGTGTTGGTTGCGAGGTTCTTGTTTGTTTGTGTAGGTGCGTGGGACTTTTGAGGAGCCTCCTACTGGATTGATACCTTGGTTCTCAAAAACTGATGGAAATACTTACGCTACTTTGACATCACCCTTTCTTCTTCAAGGAAAACCAACACAAGCTCAAGACGTAGCAAGAAGGATTTCTGGCACCGTTGCCGGGGATGTCTTCGCTCAAGTCAAGATGTACCAAGTACCCATCACAAACTCATCTCCCCTCGCATTACATTATTTGCCATTTGCCTGTCGTTTTTCTCTTCCTCACTTCATCCTTGCCATTTTATTCGCCCTCTTGTTCCCAATCTCCTCTCTCTTTCGCTTGCCTTCTTGTGTGCTCTTCGCTATGGCTACTCCTCCTATTATTGTTAATACTTCAGATCATGAAGTTCTCAATTTTAAACAAAGGGAGGGAGAAAACTTAAAAGATGCTTGGCATAGAATTTGCAATGCTCAAAATAGATCTACTAGGAAGCAATCTACTTCCGTCCTTCTTCGCAATTTTTATGTAGGCATTACTCCTTGGAATATATGTATTCTTGATGCCATTACCGGATGGAATTTCTTGGGTAGCCACACTTTTGATGCCTATAATGCTATGTTAGATTTGTTTGGTCCACCACCTTTCTTGGTTAATGAAACTATCTTAACTCTAGAACATGTGATGCAAAGGCTTAAAATTATTGAAAATAAAATTGCCACTGTTGAGTTAATTGAAAATTGGAATAAAAAGATCCACAATCAAATAACCCAATAAAACCCATTAACAGTCGCGGCAAGGCGGCCTCTCGCGTATGCCACGTCGATTGCTTGTTACCGGAGCGATCGATGTAAATTCTATCGTCTGCATCATTGCCCTCGTAGAAAAAAGGGTGTGGTAGTTTCCTTCGTCCAGAAGAAAGAGAGAGGAAGGAAATATCTCCCCAGATACGCCCTCCCCTAACGCAGGACGAGACTTGCCTGCTCCCTCGTCGTGTGCCCATCCGTGCTCCCGTCTACGTGACTTGATTTGATTGGAGCAAAATAAGGCCCGGTCCCACCCCCTTAAAATCAGGGGGAAGATGATTAGATTAGAAAGAAAAAAGAAAAAAAGACAGTCGTAGGATTAAGTGGGAGCACATATGGGAGCACGGAGAGGGAGACCTCCTCATCTTCTCCGTCCCACGCGCGCGTCATTCGAGTTGCCTAGAAGAAAAACAGAGGAGAAAATCAATCGCCTTGAGCCCCTTCTCTGCCGACGCACGCGATCTCTTTTCGTCTCGCCTTGAGCCCCTTCCCCGGGTGGATTGCTAGGGTTGCCGCCGCCGCCTCCTCGCCCATCCTAGCTACTTCGGCGCCGGAGAGAAGTTGAACAGAAGGAGCTGCAGGGTGGCCTTGCCAGAAGAAAGCGTCGTTGGCGTGGACGCCGCGGAGGATGACCAGCTGGCCCCACGGAGGATGTCGTCCGGGCGTCCCGCCTCATCGACAACGAGATCCTCTTGGGCGAGGAGTGGAGGAAGGTCTGCCGGCTGCGATCCGGCGGCTTCGCCGTGTTGTGCGACAAGTGCAGGTACGCCCTGCTTTGGCTTTCTTATTGTTGTAGACATGCTCATGTGCCACTGCGACCAAGCCGTGCAAGAACTGTGCTGATCGAGGCCGGCCGAGGCGAATGACCTCCATCGACCATCGTGAATTTTACACTGGTGGCGAGCCCTCTCCCTCCAACCTCGCCGACCCTCCTCAAGCAAGCCCTGTAGATTTCTCTCTCTCATCTTCACATAAATGATACATAACCTACTGATTTGACTTAGACTAACTGTCCATGGTACGACTGCAACCTGTATGTGCATCTTTGAATTTACACATGTCTGATATTTACATATTTTAAAATCCCCTATAGGAGGAGGGCATGATGTGTGATTTGAGGAAGCGTATGAAGAGCAAAACGATAAAATCCATCCGGCAAGAATTGTTTCGTTGTTATCTTTTTCTTCTGAATAATTTTCTGATGCTGAGACTTGGACCTTGTTCATGCATATACTTTTCAATATGAGGGCTTTCAAGGATGAAGAGGAGGATAAATTAGTTGCTTTAGTTACTAAATAACGTGTCCGGGCGGCGGTACGGACTGGATCCCACCATCATCACCAGCAGCCACCTCGTCCTGTCCCGCGTGTGCTGTCAGTCTGCGGGCGAGGAAGAGAACACCTGCGAAGAGGACGAGGATATCCTCCCCGATATGTAAGCCACTATTACTTTGCTCGATCTGGACCGATCTGATTGTTCTCGGCTTTGATCTAAGTATGACGCGCCTGGTTCGGTGCTTCTTGGTGATGATACAGGGAGCTCGCCGCATTCATGAGATCATCCACCAGCAGAGGACCAAAGAACCAGGCCTGCCGAGAACGCCAACTGCCCCAGCACGTTTGCCGCACCCCCGTCGCCTGTGCCCATCCTCGTCGGCTCAGTTTTGTCTTCGTTAGGCAGGTCAGAACTCATGCTTCCTCTCTCGATCTCCACTTGATTTTGTGCTGCTATTGTTCTTTGTGCGTGTGCGACTACTACATGTGCTGCTGCATATAATGTTGCTAGATGTGTGTGATGCAAGTTGTATTGCTGCTTATGCTGCTGCTATTCTCGATCAGGTCCTATTCCTGTTTTGGTTTCTTCTTCTTATCTCTACTACATCTTCAGATTTTGTTTCTTACCTCTATTTGGCTCTTTGCTGGGTATTTGTTTCTTGGATTTTAGCTTCATTTTTCTTTGCTTCGTCTTCACCTGATTAACTATCCTTTTTGTACTACTTATTTTATTTTGCAGGTACCTATCTTTGGTGTTGATTGTTGCTCACATTCCTGTCAACACTTTGGTTAGTAACAGAGTTCTATCAAAATAATTGTATTGTAGACTTGTACTAGTAGTTACTAAATCAGTGCAGCCTTAGGTCTGTAGGTTAAGAAAACGAGCCCAAAGAAGTACTGCGTCCAGCCAAACAACAGCATTGTGGCACCGCGATCCACATTCGTTGTTCTCGGTAAGTTGACGGACTGCATTAGCCAATCAGTATGTGTGTTTTCCTCGATTTACTCTCAGTTCGCCCTCGTCATATTGTGATTGTTCCAGTACTTCATGATGATGAGGTATGGGACCATGATATACTAGCATTTTATGTAAATCCCAATGGGATCAGGTCAATGAATCATAGCTGTACCAACATTTAAGCAAGCAAGTTTTACTCATTTTCATTCTAGCAACTAGTTGCGCAGTCAGAACAATTTGCTCAAAGCAAGTTTTACTCACTGAGATTGTTATTTTTAATAGTTCACCATGGTGTATACATCTTTGGTCCTCCATTATATCTTAGCATTCTTGATGAAATTTGTGATGCAATTCTATTCTTCAACTGCATTTTGTCTTGGCCTATTTATGCCTTATGTCATCATTTTGCACTATCATGCACGTGTTGTCCATCTTCTGTTGATTATCACTCAATATATGTGTTGAAAACTTCTCATTTCTTAATTCAACCATGTTCTTCTCACTCCTTTCAAGTTCTAACCCCACATATCAAATTTATTGTTGATATCTGATCATATTTTGTCTGTCTACATCTATGAACTTTCTATTTACTGCGGTCTTTCTTTCCTATTTAGATGGTCATATTTTTTCCTTATTAATTGGAATGCAATTTCCTATGCAGTGTGTAATTTCTTGAATTTGGGAGGTGGTATCCATTACGGTGTAACTTCAATGTATTATTGTTCTGTCCGTACTGTGTACCAAGTTCTCTTTAACATTTCTGCAAGTGTCATCAACAAAGCAATCTGGACCTTATGTAGAAGATATTACCCCCCTTATGTTGTCCGGTGATGCCAAAGGATAACACACTGATCTCGTTTATTTATATCTATGCAGCCCTTGGCTTTAATTGCGAAGTTGATGAAGGAGGAGAATAATTTTGTGTTCAAGAGAACAATAAGCATCCAGAGGAACTGGTTCGTGGGTTATACCTGAGTATGTGAACATTTTTTTACTTGTGTTATTAATTGACCCTACCTGTAGGCATTAGATTCAATAAGGCAAGAGTTTCTTGCTTATTAAAGAAGGCCAACAGGTCCTTCCCCTTCTGTCTCCTTACTTTTGTAAGAATTAGATTCAAAATTCTTTTTGTGCCTTTGGCTTGTGAGAAAGCATTGCTGATAATTTGTGCTAAATGACCACCTCATAATTCCACCCAACCCCCAACCCCATTTCTTTTATTTAGGTTTTGATGCTATGGACGTATTTGGTGTCGATTGGATTCAGAGCTGCTGTTCCGGGCATAAAAAATAGAAGATGACATATGGACACATTTCAAGTGTAGATAGAAATATATTGGTGGTGCATTGTCACATGTATGCTACATCTGTAATCCAAGCTTTGGTTACATTGTGGTGGTGCATTGTCGCCTCACATTTCTGTCAGGCTTTGGTTAGTAACAACTTGTGTATTCAGGTCATACCAGCTTTTTGGTCTCTGCATTTGTGTTTTTTTCCTTTAGCAAGTCATTGCCTTTTGCTAAGAGTTCATTACTGAAAGATCTGAAGTCGAGATCTCAATTTAAAGTAATGCTTAATTACCGATAGTAAAATAATTCGTCATCATGAGATTTTTCTACTGTCTGTTTGTCATCAGTTTTAAGGCCATGCCATCTTATTATTCTTTGATTACCTCAATACACAAGTTGGTGGTGCACTGGTAGTTTAGGGTTAGCTGTTCGATGGACATTTTCTCAATGTAATTTTAACAGTATCAGTCACACTAATGAACTGAATTAGATAATGATCTCAAATTGTAATTTGTCCTGTTACTGTCTAACTAGCTTACTACTTCTCCATTCCACAATGTAGTGCCTATAGATTTTTTTTGAAAGTCAAACTTTGTCAACTTTGACCAAGTGTATAGAGAAAACTCTTTACACCTACAATACCATACATGTACATTCTGAAAATATAACTTATGATGTCACTACTAGGAAAAGGCCTACTAATGGCGCACCAGTTTTGCCTACTAATGGCGCATCACTGGTGCGCCATTACTAGCACGCCACTAGTAATTTTTACTAATGGCACACCACTGGTGCGCCATTAGTATCTGGTATACTAATGGCGCACCACCAAGTGCGCCATTAGTATATAACACCATGCGCCATTAGTGTGCACTGCGGATAGATGCATGTGCTTTGGCACACTAATGGCGCACTGCGGATAGATGCGCCATTAGTATACTTGGCATACTAATGGCACACTCTGTCTTGATGCGTCATTAGTATCCTTTGGCATACTAATGACGCACTCTGTCCTGATCCGTCATTAGTATCCTTTGGCATACTAATGGCGCACCTTGTGGTGATGCGCCATTAGTATGAATATTTGTTTTTTTTTACTTTTTTGATTTTTGCACAGGTTACAAAATATATTATTTGACAGAATATAGACAGTAGCACACAGCAACAGCAGATTCATCGAATACAATAGAAGATTAGTCTCCGAATACAATTCTTCATATTAGTCTCTGAATTCAAAAGACCGAACAAAGATAAAACACTACAAGTCTCAAGACCGCAAGTATCGAGTTTGTCTTCACATTACAAGTCGATATCAATCATCTAAACTACCATCACATAGAAGAGAGCTGCGGTCATCATGATGAGCATCATCGTGATCAAACCGGTCTTCATCCGGTTCCTCCAACGCTCCCTCCTCTTTCCCGCTAGATAGAGGGCGTATCTAGATTCGGCCTCTGCCCTAGTGGTGTACCCTTTGTAACTGTTACCGTTGAAACGGTGAACCTGTCTCCGACACTCCTCCCTGTCGTCGTAGACTTCGGGAACCTTACCCTTGTACACGACATACGACGACATCTCTATGCACAAACCAAACAACAGACAATACATACATAAGCAATATATAAGTATGCAACAAAAGGATCGGAAGAGAAAAGCAAGACATTAATAGCACGATTCATGGTCCTACTAATAAATAGCATCGATTACATCTAAGTTGAACGATTGTCCAAACCAAAGAGACATACAATTCATTAAAGTTTAATTATAACATGAGCCAATCAATGTTTCAGAACTACACATCGCTACTTTCGACTCGACTCATGGACAAGAGCGTGGATGAAGCCGCCGTCTGTCGTGATGGTCATGAAATCGCGGGCGTTGTCAGCCTGCATTTGTAGCATTCCGTCTATCTCAATGTTGGACGGTTGATATCTGAGGAAGAACTGCCCCGAGGTATGAAGGACATCTTGATGGATGATGTCCGCAAACTCCGACTGGATGCGAAAGAATTCCTGCCGACAAGCTCGCGACCCAATCTTTGAGATTATTTGGTAGCAAAAGGTGATGATGGTCCCTTACGATCGCCTGCATGTGATGGAGGGCGTAGTAGGCATCCTTCTGACCGCCAGGCGGCTGCTTGACGCAGCAGAACGTCGTATTGTGGGCGAACACGTGCTTGCCGTACATACGAACTGCCCTGATGAAGGTGCCTCCAGATTTGGCATAGCCAGGGAGAACATCATCAAGAACTTTCTTAATATTCGTGTAGTCTATCTTGGAGTTACGGTTCGGGTCGAAATACGTGGCCATGGAATATTTTGGGCTTAAGAGGATGAGTGTGCAATGTGTGTCACTGCACAGAACGCGGAATGTTAGAATAAAAAAGAACGGTCGAAATCTAAGAAATCATATGTTACGGGGCGGTTAAGGGATGACTTACTCAGGAAAGTAAGCCACAAGGAAGTTATCCTTATCTGGGTTTGCCAGAATGACGTCTTCGAGGTGTGAACTCGCGACTTGGCGGTCCCCAGCGCTGCTCAAGAGCTTGGCACGCATGTAGAAGGGGTCGACGATCACGATGTCCGGGGTCTTGTCTCTAATGATCCGCATCTCCATACTCAGCGAAAACAGCCGAACGAAGGTGTAGTGCAGTGGATGAAGGTTGAACATAGCAAAGATGTCATCAAACCGTAGGACGATCGTACCCCCGATGGCGCCATCCACAAAGCCCTTGCCCTCTGGCACCCTGGCCACGAAAACCGGGTATGCCACATCATTCTCTCTGAGACGCCGCTTCTCCAAAGAAAGAACACTGTCGTGCAGACTCCGCATAGCACCGGTTGCAGCATTGAGCATATTTGTCGGTAGCATCGCCCTACCCGCCACATGCACCCTCCTCGAGATATCCTTAGGTGAAGGTGGCCCGTCCTGAGCACGGATCGTACTCGGTGCCGGCTGGCTCGCACCGGCGCCCTTTTTAGTCGGCCGTTTCCGGCCCTTCTTCTTGATCTGCTGTAATGGGACCGAGTTCTGCTCACAGACCGCCTTCTTGAGCATGTTGGGGCTGATAATATTTGGCACCTCCGCTATCTGAGGCTTGGTGAAGGCGGCAGCTGGAGGCGTCTCCTGAGAACTGAACGCCAGACGACGCCTGTTGCAATTGGGTTCTCCGCCGTACCAGCTAGATCGCGGTCGTCTTGTTTGGGTTCTTGAGAAGGAGGCCAGCAGAACTCGTCACCGTACCCATGTTCGGCAAAGTACTTATCGACGTTGGTAAATGTACCATCGTCGTTGTCGTCGTCGTCCGGATCCTGTGCCATATGCATGTCCGGATCCTGTGCCATAGGGATGTCCGGCATGTTCGGTAGCGTTGCGGCATTCTTGCCATGGCTTGGCGCCGGCATGACTGGCGGTCTTGTTTGTGGGGTGGTGTCCCCCGCCCCAAACGAATCTGGCTCTTCGGCCGAAGCAGGGGCCAGCTTACGCAGGCGCTGAGGGTCATCTCATCTTCTTCGTTGGCCCTAGCGGGTCGAATCGGAGGTAACAGCTCGTCGCAGCCTGGCAGCACCCGAACCACTTCAACCCTATACATTGTGGGTGGCATCGGATTACCGTGGAACACGGGGTTGCCCGGTTGAATGATTCTTCCCTTGGCAACATCGACCAACTCGCCGCCCATGAAGTGCAGGAGAGTGCAAGGAACGTCGGCGGCGCCCTGCGAAAACATGTAGGGCGTCAGGGATGCCCAGTCAAAGGCAAGGAGATGAAGTCCCCGGCCGAGAGGCTTAGTTACCGTGATGCCGTCGAGCTCGGCTAATGTTGAGGCACCGCCAACAGCGGGCGTGCAACTGACGGAGGGGCCACTTGCTGGCGAGGTGTCGGCCGGCGTACACCCGGGTGCATTAAGCTCCAATGCCGGCGTCGGAGACACCAATACTGCTGCCGCTGGAGACACCAATGGCATCGCCGCCGTAGACACCAATACCGCCGCCGCCGATGACACCAATGGCGCCGCCTGCGCGTTGTGCGAGTTGCTGGCTGTGAAGCTGGGCATCGGGGGCGGCCCCTGTTGGCCACCCGCAATCCACATCGTTATCCCATGAATCAAGGTAGGCATAATGCCGGTGAGCGTCGATCCCAGTTGTTGTTGCACTTGCTCTTGGACCATCTCCAGAATCCGCGCCACTTGCGCCTTGAGTGCTTCAACCTCGCGCGACTGGCTTTTCGAGCTGGTCTTTTTCTCCTTTTGCCCACCAGCGGTATAATATGACGACCATTTTGTGGACAAGCCTTTGCTGGCCACACGACCAGCTGACATTGGCTTACTGAGCTTATCCTTGTTTTTCATTATGTTCAACGCCCTATTCAAAGGGGTGTCGTAAGGGGAGCTCTGCGACGACCCCGCGCTACTGCTTTCTTTGTCCTGCGGAAGGAACATGAACCATTTAGAAATATTGGGGATTAATTAGAATGCAACCATATGGAGCTAATTACGCGGGGGTGTATTCCTTACCAGAAAAAGCTCAAGCTCCTTGGTCTTCGGATCTGTGATAAGCTCCTTTGTTACCGGGTCCTCCTTGTACCGGGCCCTGAGAATGTTCCTGGTCTGCTTGTCACTGTATTTCTCGAAGCGGGGCGGTAGGCCTTGCTCGGCACGCTCCGCGTCCTCCTTGTCCCATACAGGCTCCGCCACTCTGTAACCGCTGGGACCGAGTTGGTGGACCCCTATGTTCAACTACCGCATTTCTTTCCCCCACTTAATTGGTTTGGAGGTTGCGGGGCTCTCGCACTTGATCTTGAACTCCTTATAGTCATCTTCGCTCATCAAAGGATATTTCGCCTTAATCTTCTCATAACTATCACCTTTGTCAATCCTTGCCTTCACCGTGCTTTTCCAAGTAGACAGGGCCGTGCTCATCGTCGTGAGGGCGGCACCGTTCACTTTATTACCCGAGAGGCGTGTGTTTGCGAACTCAGCGGGGAACTTGTATCGTTCGTGCAGCTTCGTGAAGAGGAGGTTGCGCAAATTCCCTCGGTCCTTATGCCTTAGGTTCTTGGTGTTGATCGAGGCAGTGCTCCGGAGAATGCACCCGAGCTGAATCGAGTACCCCTTGACTACATGTTTGGGAGCCGTCGGATGCCCATCGGAGTTCACTTCAGTAAATTCTTCCCTGACGGTGCCGAGCACGTTCAGGCGCCGGTCCTTCCGTTGCCTCTTCGGTTGGCTACCATCTGTGCGTGCGCCGCCATCATCAGTGGTGGCATCCGCGGCGCCATCATCAGTGGTGTCATCCCCGATGCCACTAGGGGTTGTGTAGTCAGGATCGGTGTCTTCCGCGGCGTCCTCTTAGCAGTGAGGTTCTTCCTCCAACTCCTGGGACAGCTCCCAGAATTGCTTGCCGCCCGAACCGCCGGCCTCATCGTTGTGGGCCATGTTTCGCTCTAAATAGGAAAAAAGTTTGGTCAAAAAGTTGGTTATTGTCAAGGAACAAGATCATGGTCTCATCATTTAGGGTTTGTCGACACCGAGGCATCCTAAAAGCTAAGCTTTTATCATTTAGGGTTTGTCGACGCCGTGGCACCCTAAAAGCCTAAGCGTACATCATTTAGGTTCTCATCGACACCGAAGCACCCTAAAAGCCAAGGTTTCATCATTTAGGGTTTGTCGACGCCAAGGCACCCTAAATGCTAAGTTTTCATCATTTAGGTTTTATCGATGCCGAGGCACCCTAGGTTGGGCCTAATCACTTGGCACTAATCAGTTGGCAATATTGCCACCTATGTTGGGTTTATCATCTAGGGTTTATCGATGCTGAGGAGAATTTCTAAGTTGGGCCTAATCACTTGGCTCTATTGCCACCTATGGTTTAATGCAGCAAGAATAAAGGGGCAGTTGATCCTACTTAATTAAGTACTAAGATACCCCGGCCCATGCATTAGTAGCAAGTACCTCATATGTCCGATTTTTAGCAAAGTCATGCTAAAATTCACGGAAAATTTCAGCATGACCTTTGCTTAGGACATATGGAGTACCTGAATTTGCCGGAACGAAAGTTAATCGACATTCAGTCAAACTCAAGGGCCTCTCGGGGTACCTGCAAAATCATCACGACACGAAGGGCCTCTCAAGGGCCTCAAGCAGCAGCGGCGTCTCCCAGGACCCCATTTTTTGCTAAATTTCTTTGAGCAACAATTAGAGCAGAAAATTCAGCATATTTCTATACAACAGCACTTTAAGATGAAGAACAGTTCTACAGCAGCCCATTTATATACAATAGCATCTTTGTTCATACCAATTTCTGAAACAATTCAAATCTGAACTGTATCTTTGGTCATACAAATCTCTGAAACTATACAAATCTGAAATATATATCTTTGATCATCATCTTTGCATGTCTTTCTCAATGTGATCACAAGTAATTCAGAGGCATCACAAGTAATTCAGAGCATCACAAGGCATTAGTAGTTCAGTACATGAACAAGTTTTACAAAGCACATCAATATGTTACAGCAAACAAAAGTTCTGAAATTTGTTTCCCTAACTGAATTAACTGAATTTTTAGTAACCGAATAAACTGAATTTTCAAAACTGCAAGAAGCCATTTAAAA
>NW_021283245.1:0-3221 GCF_002162155.2 Triticum dicoccoides
CATGGCTTTTTCTCTCCAAACTCGATGTTGTCGACCCACCATGAGTTTGAGAGGAGGGAGGGTGTTAGATGTCTATAGTCCCCTTTCTGTATATCCCCATTGTATAAGGGGTTTTCTACACTTTACCACACATGTATATGTATTGGCCTTTGGCCCTCAGTAAATACTAGTTGCTAATTATCCAACACATAGTACAATACTATCACTGGCTATCTGATTGAGGTGGTTAAATCAGATCTGCTGCCACCCTATGAATAAAAGTGCCGCATGGAGGAAGCTTCAAAAGAAATCAGACAGGATACATCTTACACACAATGCCTTCGCATTCTAGTTGTGAGAGAGAATGCATTGGTTCGTGTGATTTTCCATTTGAATTTGATCGAGCTGCTGCTTTGCACATGTACCTGTCATGACAAAGGGAGGAAATGTTCGACCATGCTCACTGTTGAGAGTTTTCTTTGCATTGCTGATGTGGTCCAATACTAAGTGCTTTTTTCCTTCTTTTTTACTAGATAGAGGGATGAAGCATTCGTCTTGTTAGACGATACATATACGTGCCAAAAAAGGATAAAAACATCTTCGACAAGGAAATACGCGCTATATGTTTCCCTGCTTATAGCCAAGGTAAGTTTACCTAAAATTTTCGCAATTTTTTTAACCTGAAATAAGTTTGGCAGTAATTCTCATGTGTCATCGGGAGCACTTTGCTTTATATAAGAGTTCGTCCAGGCTTGTCTTTGCTACCAAAAAGATTGTGCCACCTTGCTGGACCTTAGTTACTTTTGTTATTTGTTACCCGTTACGAATTATCTTATCACACAACTATCTGTTACCGATAATTTCAGTGTTTGCAGAGAATACCTTGCTGAAAACCGCTTATCATTTCCTTCCGCTCCTCGTTAGGTTCGACACTCTTACTTATCGAAAGGACTACGATAGATCCCCTATACTTGTGGGTCATCAGCGGACCCTTTGATCAATGATTTTGGTTTTTTAGTGAGAGCTCCAGGAATGTTATTTGTGGCTGAAACTATGCAATACCATCATATCTTTGCTCACCTTTGATCCCTGAAATTTCCAGATTGTTTTGGATTTTTTTTTCATTTGTTTGTGAATTTACTGTTTATTAGGGTGTAGGGGCACCCAGGAGCTGTTACACCTTTCTCTTATTGTATTAAGGTTCAACATTGCATGTAAGTCGCTTCAAATTCTCATTCTAATAATACAAATCGCTCAATTTTGTATCTGAACAATTTTCGTAGTTTTTCTTATGTTGTTGTTTCAAAATAAAATTGCTTATGTTGAGGAAAGTGAGAATATTGGGCAACGCTCGTTCACATTTTCCTTGGTTTCTATTATACATGGATCAGGTGTCGGAAAAAGCCTCGATTCTCACCCGAAATTGTGAAGCAGAGAGAAGAAATTGGACTATCTACCATGGAATTTGAATTATTCAGATGCTAACTACCCAGCGTCCCTCATATCTGTTCTCTCATACAAGCTGTGGCCAGATGGCCCTTTCTTCCTTGCCAAGTTGATGACATGTCTGTTGGTTTTCAACTGCTCTGAGAGATGAGAAGTCATGTTTAAGCTTATCAATTTTCTAGATGTAGTGCTAAACTGCTAATATTGTTGCTCATCTTTGTGTCTCCAATGCAATCGAATCTGTCTCCAATGTAACTAACATACTAGTACAATACTATCACTGGCTATCTGATTGAGGTGGTTAAATCAGATTTGCTGCCGCCCTATGAATAAAAGTGCCGCATGGAGGAAGCTTCAAAAGAAATCAGACGAGGATACATCTTACACGCAGTGCCTTCGCATTCTAGTTGTGAGAGAGAATGCATTGGTTCGCGCGATTTTTCATTTGAATTTGATCCAGCTGCTGCTTTGCACATGTACGTGTCAGGACAAAGGGAGGAAATGTTCGACGGTGCTCGCTGTTGACAGTTTTCTTTGCATTGCTGATGTGGTCCAATATTAAGTGCTTTTTTTCTTCTTCTTTTCTAGATAGAGGGATGAAGCGTTCGTCTTGTTAGGCGATACATATACGTGCCAGAAAAAGGATAAAAACATCTATATGTTTCCCTGCTTATAGCCAAGGTAAGTTTACCTAAAATATTTTCGCAATTTTTTTAACCTGAAATAAGTTTGTGTGAAAACTGTGTACGATTTCAGTGTCAATGTCTTAACTGAAAAACATTATCAAACCAGGCAGCAACCAACAAGTATCCCTGGATAAGGCAACCATCAAGTGTTCCTTTCGAACTTCTATTTTTCTCTATATATTGTTCCTTTTCAGCATCCCTAATTCCATACAAATGAATTTGGTACAGGAGATGAATCATCCGCAAAGTTGTTGCTCTAGCTCAAAATTTTCACTTGAGAGAAGAGAGTATTGCAGTTATTCCAGACCCTTGTGCCAAGCATAAGCAACGACCGAGACAAGAACCGCTTCCATATGAGGAACACAAGTTATAGATAAGTGAGATACTGGTAATGCTAACTCATAATCACCTGCTACTATATCAGGCATATTGTTGAGAAGTGCTGTCATTTACCCATGTTATCACTTATCAGGAACAACTTAACCTTTTTTACTTTTGGAACTACTGTTGTTTACCTTCATGTTCATGGTAGTGAAATTGGGAGCTGTTTGAGGTCCTTGATTCAGGGGCAAAACCTTCAACACAATATGTACAGGAAAAAGCAGCTTTGGGTTACAAAATCGGCCCCCAAAAAAGGTTTCATACCCTTGTATGGAAGTACTTCAGGCCGAACCTCACAGCCTTCATCAGATCACTATATCACAGCAGCCACTATTATATCAGGCTAACCGTAGCCATAAGAAATCTATAAACCTACGAGGCCATGGCCACAAATGTTCCCAGGATTAAGGAACCAGCACAATGCTCGCATTGATCGTTACAGTGCAATGAGAAAAACACCGGGCAAAATGTAAAGGGCCACTAGTTGGAACTTGGAAGGCTTATAAGTTCTGAAGTAAGTGTTTAGTTGTAGGTATAGGGTTCTTGCTTTGCACATAGCTTGTCAAACTCAAACCTTTAATAATTCTCCATGAAGGATATGGCGACCAAACAAAAAAGGACCAAAGTACATCACATCCTTGTGGGAAAAGGACTACATATATAAAACTACTAATGCCAGTATTAGATAGTAGCATGCAGGGTCTTTAGTAACTTTCTGGACGGATAATT
>NW_021283246.1:0-3221 GCF_002162155.2 Triticum dicoccoides
CATGGCTTTTTCTCTCCAAACTCGATGTTGTCGACCCACCATGAGTTTGAGAGGAGGGAGGGTGTTAGATGTCTATAGTCCCCTTTCTGTATATCCCCATTGTATAAGGGGTTTTCTACACTTTACCACACATGTATATGTATTGGCCTTTGGCCCTCAGTAAATACTAGTTGCTAATTATCCAACACATAGTACAATACTATCACTGGCTATCTGATTGAGGTGGTTAAATCAGATCTGCTGCCACCCTATGAATAAAAGTGCCGCATGGAGGAAGCTTCAAAAGAAATCAGACAGGATACATCTTACACACAATGCCTTCGCATTCTAGTTGTGAGAGAGAATGCATTGGTTCGTGTGATTTTCCATTTGAATTTGATCGAGCTGCTGCTTTGCACATGTACCTGTCATGACAAAGGGAGGAAATGTTCGACCATGCTCACTGTTGAGAGTTTTCTTTGCATTGCTGATGTGGTCCAATACTAAGTGCTTTTTTCCTTCTTTTTTACTAGATAGAGGGATGAAGCATTCGTCTTGTTAGACGATACATATACGTGCCAAAAAAGGATAAAAACATCTTCGACAAGGAAATACGCGCTATATGTTTCCCTGCTTATAGCCAAGGTAAGTTTACCTAAAATTTTCGCAATTTTTTTAACCTGAAATAAGTTTGGCAGTAATTCTCATGTGTCATCGGGAGCACTTTGCTTTATATAAGAGTTCGTCCAGGCTTGTCTTTGCTACCAAAAAGATTGTGCCACCTTGCTGGACCTTAGTTACTTTTGTTATTTGTTACCCGTTACGAATTATCTTATCACACAACTATCTGTTACCGATAATTTCAGTGTTTGCAGAGAATACCTTGCTGAAAACCGCTTATCATTTCCTTCCGCTCCTCGTTAGGTTCGACACTCTTACTTATCGAAAGGACTACGATAGATCCCCTATACTTGTGGGTCATCAGCGGACCCTTTGATCAATGATTTTGGTTTTTTAGTGAGAGCTCCAGGAATGTTATTTGTGGCTGAAACTATGCAATACCATCATATCTTTGCTCACCTTTGATCCCTGAAATTTCCAGATTGTTTTGGATTTTTTTTTCATTTGTTTGTGAATTTACTGTTTATTAGGGTGTAGGGGCACCCAGGAGCTGTTACACCTTTCTCTTATTGTATTAAGGTTCAACATTGCATGTAAGTCGCTTCAAATTCTCATTCTAATAATACAAATCGCTCAATTTTGTATCTGAACAATTTTCGTAGTTTTTCTTATGTTGTTGTTTCAAAATAAAATTGCTTATGTTGAGGAAAGTGAGAATATTGGGCAACGCTCGTTCACATTTTCCTTGGTTTCTATTATACATGGATCAGGTGTCGGAAAAAGCCTCGATTCTCACCCGAAATTGTGAAGCAGAGAGAAGAAATTGGACTATCTACCATGGAATTTGAATTATTCAGATGCTAACTACCCAACGTCCCTCATATCTGTTCTCTCATACAAGCTGTGGCCAGATGGCCCTTTCTTCCTTGCCAAGTTGATGACATGTCTGTTGGTTTTCAACTGCTCCGAGAGATGAGAAGTCATGTTTAAGCTTATCAATTTTCTAGATGTAGTGCTAAACTGCTAATATTGTTGCTCATCTTTGTGTCTCCAATGCAATCGAATCTGTCTCCAATGTAACTAACATACTAGTACAATACTATCACTGGCTATCTGATTGAGGTGGTTAAATCAGATTTGCTGCCGCCCTATGAATAAAAGTGCCGCATGGAGGAAGCTTCAAAAGAAATCAGACGAGGATACATCTTACACGCAGTGCCTTCGCATTCTAGTTGTGAGAGAGAATGCATTGGTTCGCGCGATTTTCCATTTGAATTTGATCCAGCTGCTGCTTTGCACATGTACGTGTCAGGACAAAGGGAGGAAATGTTCGACGGTGCTCGCTGTTGACAGTTTTCTTTGCATTGCTGATGTGGTCCAATATTAAGTGCTTTTTTTCTTCTTCTTTTCTAGATAGAGGGATGAAGCGTTCGTCTTGTTAGGCGATACATATACGTGCCAGAAAAAGGATAAAAACATCTATATGTTTCCCTGCTTATAGCCAAGGTAAGTTTACCTAAAATATTTTCGCAATTTTTTTAACCTGAAATAAGTTTGTGTGAAAACTGTGTACGATTTCAGTGTCAATGTCTTAACTGAAAAACATTATCAAACCAGGCAGCAACCAACAAGTATCCCTGGATAAGGCAACCATCAAGTGTTCCTTTCGAACTTCTATTTTTCTCTATATATTGTTCCTTTTCAGCATCCCTAATTCCATACAAATGAATTTGGTACAGGAGATGAATCATCCGCAAAGTTGTTGCTCTAGCTCAAAATTTTCACTTGAGAGAAGAGAGTATTGCAGTTATTCCAGACCCTTGTGCCAAGCATAAGCAACGACCGAGACAAGAACCGCTTCCATATGAGGAACACAAGTTATAGATAAGTGAGATACTGGTAATGCTAACTCATAATCACCTGCTACTATATCAGGCATATTGTTGAGAAGTGCTGTCATTTACCCATGTTATCACTTATCAGGAACAACTTAACCTTTTTTACTTTTGGAACTACTGTTGTTTACCTTCATGTTCATGGTAGTGAAATTGGGAGCTGTTTGAGGTCCTTGATTCAGGGGCAAAACCTTCAACACAATATGTACAGGAAAAAGCAGCTTTGGGTTACAAAATCGGCCCCCAAAAAAGGTTTCATACCCTTGTATGGAAGTACTTCAGGCCGAACCTCACAGCCTTCATCAGATCACTATATCACAGCAGCCACTATTATATCAGGCTAACCGTAGCCATAAGAAATCTATAAACCTACGAGGCCATGGCCACAAATGTTCCCAGGATTAAGGAACCAGCACAATGCTCGCATTGATCGTTACAGTGCAATGAGAAAAACACCGGGCAAAATGTAAAGGGCCACTAGTTGGAACTTGGAAGGCTTATAAGTTCTGAAGTAAGTGTTTAGTTGTAGGTATAGGGTTCTTGCTTTGCACATAGCTTGTCAAACTCAAACCTTTAATAATTCTCCATGAAGGATATGGCGACCAAACAAAAAAGGACCAAAGTACATCACATCCTTGTGGGAAAAGGACTACATATATAAAACTACTAATGCCAGTATTAGATAGTAGCATGCAGGGTCTTTAGTAACTTTCTGGACGGATAATT
>NW_021283247.1:0-1862 GCF_002162155.2 Triticum dicoccoides
GGGGGGCACACCCCGGACACGCGTGCCGGGCGTTTTCAACCGCCACAACACTTCCAGACTTGTGAGAGGCCGCCTATGCAAGATTTGGCGGCATGCTAGCCCCCGGTGGCCGCCGGCCACAGCCGTAGACGCGCGAAGGGCAATCCGCGTAGAGGGAATTTTTTAGATACTTCTCCATCACCAAAAATTATGAAAAAATACCATCTTTCCTATAGCACATGTGCCCACGTCGTGCAAAAAAACTCATGATTTTATCGCGCTCCGAGTATTTAGTAATATTGACGCCGCATCGTTACCGCAGAACGTCTACTACCGTGTCATCGCCGTCCGTGAGGGGGGCCATGCACCGGAGATGCGTCCCGCCTCTTCGGACATGCCACCACACCACCCCGCATGTATGAGGGCCCGGTGCGACGCTCCGGTGGCATTGCTACCCCCAGTGCCCCCGTCCCGCCTAACCCTATAGCGTTTGACCACGGGATCTAGCCCTTTGACTTTGCACGGACGAGCTTTGACCAGTGGACCTCCCCACCCGGTTCTGTTAGGTCAGCCCATAGGAACACTTTGGAGCAACATCCGGGCCAGACCCACAGACAGATCCCCTCCGTGTAGACCCCACGCGTCCGTTTCACCCCCTCCAGGTGCCGGCGGCAGCGCCGTCCGTGAGGGGGGCACACCCCCGACACGCGTGCCGGGCGTTTTCAACCGCCATAACACTTCCAGACTTGTGAGAGGCTGCCTACGCAAGATTTGGCGGCATGCTAGCCCCCGGTGGCCGCCGGCCACAGCCGTAGACGCGCGAAGGGCAATCCGCGTAGAGGGAATTTTTCAGATACTTCTCCATCACCAAAAATTATGAAAAAATACCATCGTTCCTATAGCACATGTGCCCACGTCATGCAAAAAAAATCATGATTTTATCGCGCTCCGAGTATTTAGTAATATTGACGCCGCATCGTTACCGCAGAACGTCTACTACCGTGTCATCGCCGTCCGTGAGGGGGGCCACGCACCGGAGACGCGTCCCGCCTCTTCGGACATGCCACCACACCACCCCGCATGTATGAGGGCCCGGTGCGATGCTCCGGTGGCATTGCAACCCCTAGTGCCCCCGTCCCGCCTAACCCTGTAGTGTTTGACCACAGGATCTACCCCTTTGACTTTGCACGGACGGGCTTTGACCAGTGGACCTCCCCACCCGGTTGTGTTAGGTCAGCCCATAGGAACACTTTGGAGCAACATCCGGGCCAGACCCACAGCAAGATCCGCTCCGTGTAGACCCCACACGTCCGTTTCCCCCCTCCAGGTGCCGGCGGCGGCGCCGTCCGTGAGGGGCGCACACTCCGGACACGCGTGCCGGGCGTTTGCAACCGCGACAACACTTCCAGACTTGTGAGAGGCTGCCGGCGCAAGATTTGGCGGCATGCTAGCCCCCGAAGGCCGCCGGCCACAGCCGTAGACGCGCGAAGGGCAATCCGCGTAGAGGGAATTTTTCAGATACTTCTCCATCACCAAAAATTATGAAAAAATACCATCGTTCCTATAGCACATGTACCCACGTCGTGCAAAAAAATCATGATTTTATCGCGCAACGAGTATTTAGTAATATTGACGCCGCATCGTTACCGCAGAACGTCTACTACCGTGTCATCGTCGTCCGGGAGGGGGGCCACGCACCGGAGACGCGTCCCGCCTCTTCGGACATGCCACCAAACCACCCCGCATGTATGAGGGCCCGGTGCGACGCTCCGGTGGCATTGCTACCCCCTAGTGCCCCCGTCCCGCCTAACCCTGTAGTGTTTGACCACAGGATCTACCCCTTTGACTTTGCACGGATGGGCTTTGACCAGTGGACCTCCCCA
>NW_021283248.1:0-1449 GCF_002162155.2 Triticum dicoccoides
GGTATCCCGTCTTTCGATGAGATGATGGATATCGCTTTGGTGGAAGTCGACTTTGACGATCCGACTACGAACGTGCGAGGACGTCGCGCCTTAGCAATCGCTAAACCAACTCCGAGAGGTTATTGACCACGCCGGAGCACGATCAACCTGACCACGAGGGTCTGTTTCCTGCGAGCAAACGAAGAACAAGCAAGAAACTAAGATTGCAATCTGGATATTGCGAATATAAGATGAAAGCTTTATTGATCAAGGTGGGGTTCTGTGACGCCTTTGTCTGGTCGTTGAACACAAACGAAGTACGGGAAGTTGCAGCTATGGCGAACTTTTAATCTAAACAAAACCCAAAGTCTAAACGATGCCCTAAGGGCTGTATATATGGAGGAAGAGGGGGGAATTTCGTGGCCCTTGGTGGAGGGGTCCGAAATCAACCCTATCTCTTGTTTCCCCACACATAAGGACTCTAAAAATAGCCTATACTTTTTTTTCGCTCTCTTTTTTTTTGCGAAAAATCACTATAATGGCGAGTGTCTCAAAACTCTTCCTAGGTCAAACTGACAGGATGGGCACGAAATTTTTTTTTTTCGACCAAATTTTTTTTTTCGACTGGCCGGACCCAAAAATTGGAAACGGGTCAAAAAAAACTTCCTATAATGGCACCTGTCTCAAAACACTCAGAAACACCTAAAAATAGGATAGCCAGAAAATTTTTCGAAAAATGCGTTTTCGAAAAATTTTGGGCCTAAACGGAGCGTGGCTACCCGACTCTTTTTTTTTTTTCCGAAACCTACTCCGGCAAGGAAACACGAATCGGAAACTAGATGGATCTCGGAAACAAACCTAATAAGCAAGGAACTCGGATTGGTGGTAGATATATGGTGGTGGTATATGGCAGCGGTGGTGGTAGTGGTGGTAGTATATGGATATGGATCGGTGGTGGTATATGGACACGGATTGGTGGTGGTATATGGATACTGATTCGGAGCGGTGGCGGATAAGCGGTGGTGGTAGATGGCAGGGGCGATGATGATGGTGCGGCAGCGGCGTGACAACTTATGACCAGAACTCGAAACTCTAAAAGACTAGACTCTAAGACCAGCAACTAGACCGACGATGCAACCGCAAATTCAACAAAGCAAAAACCCTAAAAAGATTATGCAAAGGCTCAGATTGGTTCGGATATGATGAACTAACCCTAAATTTTTTTTGTGGCTTTTTCGTGGACTGTAGGTATGAAGAACAGACTCGATCTAAACTACGAAAAACTGTAAAATCTCACCGAGCAACCTGGAAATCTGATACCACTTGATAGAGGCAAAGGTGTCCCGTCTTTCGATGAGATGATGGATATCGCTTTGGTGGAAGTCGACTTTGACGATCCGACTACGAACGTGCGAGGACGTCGCGCCTTAGCAATCGCTAAACCAACTCCGAGAGGTTATTGACCACGCC
>NW_021283249.1:0-1965 GCF_002162155.2 Triticum dicoccoides
GGGAAATGTCACGCGATGAATACCGGAGTCCTGTTAGCCCGCTACAGCCCGGTTCACCGGAGTCCTGCTAGCCCAGTGCTACAGCCTGGATTCACTCGCTGATGACCGACACGTTCGATGCTGGGTCATGGATGCCTGTCCCTGTAAGTCTGTGCCACTTTGGGTTTACGACTAGCCATGTCAGCCCGGGCTCCTTATCATATGGATGCTAGCGACACTGTCATATACGTGTGCCAAAAGGCGCAAACGGTCCCGGGCAAAGGTAAGGCGACACCCGTGGGAATACCGTGCGTGAGGCCGCAAAGTGATATGAGGTGTTACATGCTAGGTCGATGTGGCATTGAGTCGGGGTCCTGACAGCGTTGGTATCAGAGCTTGACTGCCTGTAGGATTACCAAGCCAAACTGGTCGAAGTTGAGTCTAGAAATTCTTTAGTTATATGTAGGGGAATTGATTGTGGGATGGAACGTAAGGCTCTTTTACTCCTTATACCTCATGCCCTTCTGATCTGAGTCATCTTATCTTTCCTGCGGGGATTAAGAACTAGGCTATCTCTTCTTTCTATTAGGATCACGTGTTACTAATCAGTAGACTTATAAGATTGTTGGATTTAAGTCTCAGTTCAGTTCCTACTACTTCCGTATGTTAATTGTTGATCTCGAAACCTTGATATTGTGCTTCTGAGTGGTTATGCCACCATTTTTGTGAATGTCTCAAATTTTTTCTGAGCATTTACAGCCGTTATGCTGCCCGAGTCATCCCAGGTTTCTAAGTAGTTTGATGCATCTGCAAATCCTTTCTTCCCGTTTTAAAGTTCCCATGGGCCAGATTAACCACACTAATCAGTAAGTTGAGGTACTCCGTTACCTTGACATATATGTTGGAGTTATTATTATGACCCTAGGTGTCTTAGGGGATCATCTAGTAATTTAGCCATGATTTGTGTTCCCAGTGTGATGATTCTGGCCATCATTCTCGAAAGCATCCCGTGATGCTACTTAGTAATAGGTATTCTGTTCCTGGGTTCTTGAACCCGAGATTCACTCTACCTACTTCATGTTGATAGTAATTGCTAGTGCCTTTAGGATATTAGTAACCTTTGCGATAGTCCTTGAAGTCCGTGGTATCTTCTTCTTCCAAATACCATGAACTACTTATGGCAGAAGTTCCTCGTTGAACTGAAATATCACAACAGGATTATTTTGATGAGTTCTCCATTATATATTGTGGCTCTGCCAGTTCTACCTTTCCGCATGGGTTATCCGGAAGAAATATGTTGAACTTGGTTCGACATACTAATCTATGCATCCACAACTCAGAAAATTATATGTTCCTTTGAGATGTTCTCTTTAGTTGCATTCTGACCCTCGTCTATAAATTGATAGTCAAGAGTATGCGTGCATTCGTTCGTCGATGCCTATTACCCTTGTGGTCCGCCAAGCCATTCTATTTCAGAATGACTAGGAGAAACAAACTCCAGTACCTCATCCATATCCAGGATTGGGTCAAAAAAGTTGTGCTCCACAGATCAAATTGCTAATCCAGCTTTTGTTCTGCTCTACCTTGGAGTATTACCATCTTTATATCGGGATTGTTATAGGAATTGCACACCATCCTATGAACTCTTGGTACAGTGATACTTCTTGCCATCATTGTTCATTCCTCGGTTCCTGTGTTATCATAACCGGAATACCGACAAATGGATCATGGCGTGTGAAATCAATACTGTTAGCAACTCTGTTGCTTGGTAGTTAAATGGACGATAACCTCATTCTTAGCGTGTTGATTATTGAATCGTCACCCTAAGACTGATTGTGCTGCCTAGTCCCTATTTCTGGTGCACTCCTCGACCAATGAGATAGGAATTATTTTAAGTCCTCACTCATTTGATCATATCGTCTTGCCCTGAAAAGCGAGATTGTTCTCGAGCTTAGTAACATACCGGTGGTTCGTGATTTTCTGAAT
>NW_021283250.1:0-1887 GCF_002162155.2 Triticum dicoccoides
AAAAATGTGCATGTTGCACCAACAGGTAGATCATGATTTATAGAGTCACCAGAAATTTGAATCATCAAATTTGGAGTTAATTTGAATTGTTTATGGAATTTTGAAGTTGACTGGAAAAAGGAAAAGACAAGGGAAGGGGTTATACCTATACTGCGCACCGAGCGCAGCATAGCGCCACAGCGCATTGGGCCGGCCCAGCTGCTCGGCCACACGGGCGACAAGGGCCACGTCGAAGGCGGCTCCTAGAAATACGCCTTCGCGCGGGGGAGGCGGTAACGCCGGAAGCCGTCTCCACTTAAATGGCGGGGCCCGCCCACCGGTCGCTGACGAGCGGGGCCCGCTTGTTGGGTTCGTCCTCAACCTCCCGCGCGGGCGCGTCGGGAGACAGAGGAGGCGAGGCCGGACGGTGCCGGCGCTCTCCCCGGCGGTACCGGCCACCTCCGGCGACGCCCGGTGTACCGAAGCGCTCAGGAGGCCATGCCGCATCCACACGTGGGTGGCACGGTCTCCCCGAGGCACCGAGCTGAGCAGGGTGTTGGCTGCAGCGGAAGAGGTCGGCGGCGGCGGCGGTTACGGCGCTACGGCCATTGGGAGGAGAGGGAGAAGCACGGGAGGGGCTCGCGGTGATGGTGGTGATGCTCTAGTACGGTCTAGAGGGAAGGAGGAGGAGGGGTGGAAGTGAATTTAGGCGGAGTCTGGCGGCTCGGCTCCGGCCATGGGGAGTGATGGAGGGCTCGAGGAGGGGAGTGGGTTGGTCCAGGGGGTCACTGGGAGTGAGAGAGGGCGAAAGGAGGCCAGAGAGGGCTCGGGGGTGGCCTTAAATAGATGGGGGCGAGGTGCACAGCGGGACCGTGCACCGGCGAGGCCGTAACCGTCGCTAGAGGCCACGGGAGGGCTTGGCTTCGAGTCGGGGGTCTTCCTGGGCGTGGTCTACGGCCAGGGGAAGGGAGAGAAGGAGCGGGGGAGCGTCAGGGCAGCGCGCGTGTGAGCATGCCCATTGGGGCTCTCGGGCGGCCGGTGTTTGCTAGCGCGGAGGCGCGGGAAGGAGGAGAGAGGAAGGGGACAGCACCGTGTCATGACGCGGACGTCGAGGGGCGTTGGTTGGCATGCTGGGGAGGCTCGAGGTGGTCGGGGGACGATGTGTCAACGGTCGGGAGCACGCTGACGTGCTCCAGAGCGCGTCTTTGGCCGGCATGACATGCCTTTTTGCGGAATGGGCGCGGCCACTTGTGTCTGGAAGCTGCAGGGGGGAGTAAACAATGGGAAAGTGGCATTAGATGCCCTATAACATGCCAGGAGTGAGAGAGAGATGAGAAAGGGAGGGGGAAGTGGCTGCCCAGAGAGGAAAAATGGGTCTCTGCTCCCCTTCATCATTGCCTCTCGGGCAGGGAAGAACACCAGAGGTAAAGGGGGACTAGGAGGGGATGTGGTAAAAAGGAGAACTTATGGAGATTAGTGGAAGTGGCCAAAAATGGGATTTTGGTAAAGTGGCAGAAGGTGTTTGATGATGGTTTGGGCAAGTAGATGATTTGCATCTGCCATGAGACTCCATAGGGTGAAATGACACATATAATTAGGGCCTTCCACCAATTTGGAGCTCATTTGAAGAAAGTTGACAATGCAACTTTGGTAAACCCTAGAAATTAGCAGAAATGAACTTGTGTAGATCTAGTTGAGCAAATCACTTCTCCTTGATGCACCACTTGGTGTAGTGTCATCATTTGAGGTTCTGAACATGCCCAGAAAAGTTGAGATCAAAAGGAGAAAGTTTCCAATGTAGAGTTGTTCAAATTTGGTTCTGGACAAGAAGGGTTTTGGGGCACTTTGACCAAGTTATCTTGTTCTCCAACTTGTGCCATTTGGCATAGATGAATTATTAGATCATTT
>NW_021283251.1:0-1887 GCF_002162155.2 Triticum dicoccoides
AAAAATGTGCATGTTGCACCAACAGGTAGATCATGATTTATAGAGTCACCAGAAATTTGAATCATCAAATTTGGAGTTAATTTGAATTGTTTATGGAATTTTGAAGTTGACTGGAAAAAGGAAAAGACAAGGGAAGGGGTTATACCTATACTGCGCACCGAGCGCAGCATAGCGCCACAGCGCATTGGGCCGGCCCAGCTGCTCGGCCACACGGGCGACAAGGGCCACGTCGAAGGCGGCTCCTAGAAATACGCCTTCGCGCGGGGGAGGCGGTAACGCCGGAAGCCGTCTCCACTTAAATGGCGGGGCCCGCCCACCGGTCGCTGACGAGCGGGGCCCGCTTGTTGGGTTCGTCCTCAACCTCCCGCGCGGGCGCGTCGGGAGACAGAGGAGGCGAGGCCGGACGGTGCCGGCGCTCTCCCCGGCGGTACCGGCCACCTCCGGCGACGCCCGGTGTACCGAAGCGCTCAGGAGGCCATGCCGCATCCACACGTGGGTGGCACGGTCTCCCCGAGGCACCGAGCTGAGCAGGGTGTTGGCTGCAGCGGAAGAGGTCGGCGGCGGCGGCGGTTACGGCGCTACGGCCATTGGGAGGAGAGGGAGAAGCACGGGAGGGGCTCGCGGTGATGGTGGTGATGCTCTAGTACGGTCTAGAGGGAAGGAGGAGGAGGGGTGGAAGTGAATTTAGGCGGAGTCTGGCGGCTCGGCTCCGGCCATGGGGAGTGATGGAGGGCTCGAGGAGGGGAGTGGGTTGGTCCAGGGGGTCACTGGGAGTGAGAGAGGGCGAAAGGAGGCCAGAGAGGGCTCGGGGGTGGCCTTAAATAGATGGGGGCGAGGTGCACAGCGGGACCGTGCACCGGCGAGGCCGTAACCGTCGCTAGAGGCCACGGGAGGGCTTGGCTTCGAGTCGGGGGTCTTCCTGGGCGTGGTCTACGGCCAGGGGAAGGGAGAGAAGGAGCGGGGGAGCGTCAGGGCAGCGCGCGTGTGAGCATGCCCATTGGGGCTCTCGGGCGGCCGGTGTTTGCTAGCGCGGAGGCGCGGGAAGGAGGAGAGAGGAAGGGGACAGCACCGTGTCATGACGCGGACGTCGAGGGGCGTTGGTTGGCATGCTGGGGAGGCTCGAGGTGGTCGGGGGACGATGTGTCAACGGTCGGGAGCACGCTGACGTGCTCCAGAGCGCGTCTTTGGCCGGCATGACATGCCTTTTTGCGGAATGGGCGCGGCCACTTGTGTCTGGAAGCTGCAGGGGGGAGTAAACAATGGGAAAGTGGCATTGGATGCCCTGTAACATGCCAGGAGTGAGAGAGAGATGAGAAAGGGAGGGGGAAGTGGCTGCCCAGAGAGGAAAAATGGGTCTCTGCTCCCCTTCATCATTGCCTCTCGGGCAGGGAAGAACACCAGAGGTAAAGGGGGACTAGGAGGGGATGTGGTAAAAAGGAGAACTTATGGAGATTAGTGGAAGTGGCCAAAAATGGGATTTTGGTAAAGTGGCAGAAGGTGTTTGATGATGGTTTGGGCAAGTAGATGATTTGCATCTGCCATGAGACTCCATAGGGTGAAATGACACATATAATTAGGGCCTTCCACCAATTTGGAGCTCATTTGAAGAAAGTTGACAATGCAACTTTGGTAAACCCTAGAAATTAGCAGAAATGAACTTGTGTAGATCTAGTTGAGCAAATCACTTCTCCTTGATGCACCACTTGGTGTAGTGTCATCATTTGAGGTTCTGAACATGCCCAGAAAAGTTGAGATCAAAAGGAGAAAGTTTCCAATGTAGAGTTGTTCAAATTTGGTTCTGGACAAGAAGGGTTTTGGGGCACTTTGACCAAGTTATCTTGTTCTCCAACTTGTGCCATTTGGCATAGATGAATTATTAGATCATTT
>NW_021283252.1:0-3589 GCF_002162155.2 Triticum dicoccoides
CCATTCCTGAAGTGTTCTCGATGCTGAAGTCAGCAGAGGCTGAAATCAAGAAAGAACATCAAGTGTTGATGGTCAATAAGACCACTAAGTTCAAGAAGGGCAAGGGTAAGAAGAACTTCAAGAAAGACGGCAAAGATGTTGCCGCGCCTGGTAAGCCAGTTACCGGGAAGAAGTCAAAGAATGGACCCAAGCCTGAGACTGAGTGCTTTTATTGCAAGGGGAAGGGTCACTGGAAGCGGAACTGCCCCAAATACTTAGCGGATAAGAAGGCCGGCAACACCAAAGGTATATTTGATATACATGTGATTGATGTGTACCTTACCAGTACTCGTAGTAACTCCTGGGTATTTGATACCGGTGTCGTTGCTCATATTTGTAACTCACAGCAGGAGCTGCGGAATAAACGGAGACTGGCGAAGGACGAGGTGACGATGCGCGTCGGGAATGGTTCCAGAGTCGATGTGATCGCCGTCGGCACGCTGCCTCTACATTTGCCTACGGGATTAGTTTTGAACCTTAATAATTATTATTTAGTGCCAAGTTTGAGCATGAACATTGTATCTGGATCTCGTTTAATACGAGATGGTTACTCATTTAAGTCTGAGAATAATGGTTGTTCGATTTATATGAGAGATATGTTTTATGGTCATGCTCCGATGGTCAATGGTTTATTCTTAATGAATCTCGGGCGTAATATTACACATGTTCATAGTGTAGATGCCAAAAGATTTAAAGTTGATAACGATAGTCCCACATACTTGTGGCACTGCCGCCTTGGTCACATTGGTGTCAAGCGCATGAAGAAGCTCCATGCCGATGGACTTTTAGAGTCTCTTGATTATGAATCGTTTGACACGTGCGAACCATGCCTTTTGGGCAAAATGACCAAGACTCCGTTCTCCGGAACAATGGAGCGATCAACCAACTTGTTGGAAATCATACATACCGATGTGTGCGGTCCAATGAGCGTTGAGGCTCGCGGAGGATATCGTTATGTTCTCACTCTCACAGATGACTTGAGTAGATATGGGTATGTCTACTTAATGAAACACAAGTCTGAGACCTTTGAAAAGTTCAAGGAATTTCAGAATGAGGTAGAGAATCAACGTGACCGAAAGATAAAATTCTTACGATCAGATCGTGGAGGAGAATACTTAAGTCACGAATTTGGTACACACTTAAGGAAATGTGGAATCATTTCACAGCTCACGCCGCCTGGAACACCTCAGCGAAATGGTGTGTCCGAACGTCGTAATCGCACCCTATTGGATATGGTGCGGTCTATGATGTCTCTTACCGATTTACCGCTATCATTTTGGGGATACGCTCTAGAGACAGCTACATTCACTTTAAATAGGGCACCGTCTAAATCCGTTGAGACGACACCGTATGAATTATGGTTTGGAAAGAAACCTAAGCTATCGTTTCTAAAAGTTTGGGGATGCGATGCTTATGTCAAGAAACTTCAACCTGAAAAGCTCGAACCCAAGTCGGAAAAATGCGTATTCATAGGATACCCTAAGGAAACTGTCGGGTATACCTTCTACTTAAGATCCGAAGGCAAGATCTTTGTTGCCAAGAACGGATGCTTTATGGAAAAAGAGTCTCTCTCGAAAGAAGTAAGTGGGAGGAAAGTAGAACTCGATGAAGTACTACCTCTTGAGCGGGAAAGTGGCGCAGCGCAGGAAACCGTTCCTGTGATGCCCACACCAACTGAAGAGGAAAACAATGATGATGATCAAGGTACTTCGGATCAAGTTACTGCTGAACTTCGTAGGTCCACAAGGACACGTTCCGCACCAGTGGTACGGCAACCCTGTCCTGGAAATCATGTTGTTAGACAACAATGAACCTTCGAACTATGAAGAAGCGATGGCGGGCCCGGATTCCAACAAATGGCTTGAAGCCATGAAATCCGAGATAGAATCCATGTATGAAAACAAAGTATGGACTTTGACAGACTTGCCCGATGATCGGCGAGCGATAGAAAACAAATGGATCTTTAAGAAGAAGACGGACGCGGATGGTAATGTTACAATCCATAAGGCTCGACTTGTCGCTAAGGGTTATCGACAAGTTCAAGGGATTGACTACGACAAGACTTTCTCTCCCGTAGCGAAGCTGAAGTCCATCCGAATCATGTTAGCAATTGCCGCATACTATGATTATGAGATATGGCAAATGGACGTCAAAACGGCATTCCTTAACGGGCATCTTAAGGAAGAACTGTATATGATGCAGCCGGAAGGTTTTGTCGATCCTCGGAACGCTAACAAAGTATGCAAGCTCCAGCGATCCATTTATGGACTGGTGCAAGCATCTCGGAGTTGGAACATTCGCTTTGATGAGATGATCAAAGCGTTTGGGTTCATGCAGACTTATGGAGAAGCCTGCGTTTACAAGAAAGTGAGTGGGAGCTCTGTAGCATTTCTCATATTATATGTAGATGACATACTCTTGATGGGAAATAATATAGAATTTGTGGACAGCATTAAGGCCTACTTGAATAAGTGTTTTTCAATGAAGGACCTTGGAGAAGCTGCTTATATATTAGGCATCAAGATCTATAGAGATAGATCGAGACGCCTCATAGGTCTTTCACAAAGCACATACCTTGATAAGATTTTGAAGAGGTTCAAAATGGATCAGTCCAAGAAGGGGTTCTTGCCTATGTTACAAGGTGTGAGATTGAGCTCGGCTCAGTCACCGACCACGGCAAAAGATAAAGAAGAGATGAGTGTCATCCCCTATGCTTCAGCCATAGGATCTATTATGTATGCCATGCTGTGTACCAGACCCGATGTAAACCTTGCCGTAAGTTTGGTAGCAAGATACCAAAGTAATCCCGGCAAGGAACACTGGACAGCGGTCAAGAATATCCTGAAGTACCTGAAAAGGACGAAGGACATGTTTCTCATTTATGGAAGAGACGAAGAGCTCATCGTAAAGGGTTACGTCGATGCTAGCTTCGACTCAGATCTGGATGACTCTAAGTCACAAACCGGATACGTGTATATGTTGAATGGTGGAGCAGTAAGCTGGTGCAACTGCAAGCAGAGCGTCGTGGCGGGATCTACGTGTGAAGCGGAGTACATGGCAGCCTCGGAGGCAGCGCATGAAGCGATTTGGGTGAAGGAGTTCATCACCGACCTAGGAGTCATACCCAATGCGTCGGGGTCGATCAAACTCTTCTGTGACAACACTGGAGCTATTGCCCTCGCCAAGGAGCCCAGGTTTCACAAGAAGACCAGGCACATCAAGCGTCGTTTCAACTCCATCCGTGAAAATGTTCAAGATGGAGACATAGAGATTTGCAAAGTGCACACGGATCTGAATGTCGCAGATCCGCTGACTAAACCTCTCTCGCGTGCAAAACATGATCAACACCAGAACTCTATGGGTGTTCGATTCATCACAATGTAACTAGATTGGTGACTCTAGTGCAAGTGGGAGACTGTTGGAAATATGCCCTAGAGGCAATAATAAAAGTATTATTATATTTCAATGTTCATGATAAATGTCTTTTATTCATGCTATAACTGTATTATCCGGAAATCGTAATACACGTGTGAATACTTAGACCACAATA
>NW_021283253.1:0-8348 GCF_002162155.2 Triticum dicoccoides
GTTGTCGAACCCCAAGGTGCGCTTACATGTCGGTCGTCAACACTCGCAGTTTTGCTCGATTCTGACCCGTTTCGTGGACTATTACTCAATATTTAGGGGTCCTGGAGTGATTTCCACGATTAACGAACCCCTGAGTGAGTTTACGTGTCGGTCATCACTAATCCTACGTTTGTCCGATTCTGGGCTCTTTCATGGACTATTACTTACCGTTTTGGGGTCCCAAAATGCTTTCCATGGTTGTCGAACCCCAAGGTGTGCTATGTGTGGGTTTTCAAAACTCATTGTTTGGGTCGATTCTGGCCCGTTTCTTGGACTATACTTAGTTTTGGGGTCCCGAAGTGATTTCCATTATTGACCAATCTCGGGGTGCGATTACGTGTGGTCATCAACACTCTCAATTTCGGCCAATTCTGGTCCTTTTTGTGCACTATTACTCACTGTTCTGGGTCCCAGAGCGATTTCCATGATTAACGATCCCAGGAGTGCATTTACGTGTCCGTCATCAACACTCATAGTTTTGGCCAATTCTGACCCGTTTCGTGGACTATTACTCACCGTTTTGGGGTCCCGAAGCGATTTCCACAGTCGTTCAACCCCAAGGTGCGCTTACATGTCGGTCGTCAACACTCGCAGTTTTGCTCGATTCTGACCCGTTTCGTGGACTATTACTCACTATTTTGGGGTCCTGGAGTGATTTCCATGATTAACGAACCCCTGAGTGAGTTTACGTGTCGGTCATCAATAATCCTAGGTTTGTCCGATTCTGGGCTCTTTCATGGACTATTACTCACCGTTTTGGGGTCGCAAAACGCTTTCCATGGTTGTCGAACCCCAAGGTGTGCTATGTGTGGGTGTTCAAAACTCGTAGTTTGGGTCGATTCTGGCCCGTTTTTTGGACTATACTTAGTTTTGGGGTCCCGAAGTGATTTCCACGATTTGCAAATCTCGGGGTGCGTTTATGTGTGGTCATCAACAATCTCAATTTCGGCCAAATCTGGTCCATTTCGTGCACTATTACTCACCGTTTTGGGTCCCAGAGCCATTTCCATGATTGACGATCCTAGGAGTGCATTAACGTGTCCATCGTCAACACTCATAGTTTTGGCCAATTCTGACCCGTTTCATGAACTATTACTCACCGTTTTGGGGTCCCGAAGCGATTTCCACAGTCGTTCGACCCCAAGGTGCGCATACGTGTCGGTCGTCAACACTCGCAGTTTTGGCCGATTCTGACCCGTTTCGTGGACTATTACTCGCTCTTTGGGGTCCTGGAGTGATTTCCACGATTAACAACCCCCTGAGTGCGTTTACGTGTCGGTCATCACTAATCCTAGGTTTGTCCGATTCTGGGCTCTTTCATGGAATATTACTTACCGTTTTGGGGTCCCAAAATGCTTTCCATGGTTGTCGAACCCCAAGGTGTGCTATGTGTGGGTTTTCAAAACTCATTGTTTGGGTCGATTCTGGCCCGTTTCTTGGACTATACTTAGTTTTGGGGTCCCAAAGTGATTTCCATTATTGACCAATCTCGGGGTGCGTTTATGTGTGGTCATCAACAATCTCAATTTCGGCCAAATCTGGTCCGTTTCGTGCACTATTACTCACCGTTTTGGGTCCCAGAGCCATTTCCATGATTAACGATCCCAGGAGTGCATTTACGTGTCCGTCATCAACACTCATAGTTTTGGCCAATCCTGACCCGTTTCGTGGACAATTACTCACCGTTTTGGGGTCCCGAAGCGATTTCCACAGTCGTTCAACCCCAAGGTGCGCTTACATGTCGGTCGTCAACACTCGCAGTTTTGCTCGATTCTGACCCGTTTCGTGGACTATTACTCACTATTTTGGGGTCCTGGAGTGATTTCCACGATTAACAAACCCCTGAGTGAGTTTACGTGTCGGTCATCAATAATCCTAGGTTTGTCCGATTCTGGGATCTTTCATGGAATATTACTGACCGTTTTGGGGTCCCAAAATGCTTTCCATGGTTGTCGAACCCCAAGGTGTGCTATGTGTGGGTTTTCAAAACTCATTGTTTGGGTCGATTCTGGCCCGTTTCTTGGACTATACTTAGTTTTGGGGTCCCAAAGTGATTTCCATTATTGACCAATCTCGGGGTGCGTTTATGTGTGGTCATCAACAATCTCAATTTCGGCCAAATCTGGTCCGTTTCGTGCACTATTACTCACCGTTTTGGGTCCCATAGCCATTTCCATGATTAACGATCCCAGGAGTGCATTTACGTGTCCGTCATCAACACTCATAGTTTTGGCCAATCCTGACCCGTTTCGTGGACAATTACTCACCGTTTTGGGGTCCCGAAGCGATTTCCACAGTCGTTCAACCCCAAGGTGCGCTTACATGTCGGTCGTCAACACTCGCAGTTTTGCTCGATTCTGACCCGTTTCGTGGACTATTACTCACTATTTTGGGGTCCTGGAGTGATTTCCCCGATTAACAAACCCCTGAGTGAGTTTACGTGTCGGTCATCAATAATCCTAGGTTTGTCCGATTCTGGGATCTTTCATGGAATATTACTTACCGTTTTGGGGTCCCAAAATGCTTTCCATGGTTGTCGAACCCCAAGGTGTGCTATGTGTGGGTTTTCAAAACTCATTGTTTCGGTCGATTCTGGCCCGTTTCTTGGACTATACTTAGTTTTGGGGTCCCGAAGTGATTTCCATTATTGACCAATCTCGGGGTGCGTTTACATGTGGTCATCAACACTCTCAATTTCGGCCAATTCTGGTCCTTTTTGTGCACTATTACTCACCGTTCTGGGTCCCAGAGCGATTTCCATGATTAACGATCCCAGGAGTGCATTTACGTGTCCGTCATCAACACTCATAGTTTTGGCCAATTCTGACCCGTTTCGTGGACTATTACTCACCGTTTTGGGGTCCCGAAGCGATTTCCACAGTCGTTCAACCCCAAGGTGCGCTTACATGTCGGTCGTCAACACTCGCAATTTTGCTCGATTCTGACCCGTTTCGTGGACTATTACTCACTATTTTGGGGTCCTGGAGTGATTTCCACGATTAACGAACCCCTGAGTGAGTTTACGTGTCGGTCATCAATAATCCTAGGTTTGTCCGATTCTGGGCTCTTTCATGGACTATTACTCACCGTTTTGGGGTCGCAAAACGCTTTCCATGGTTGTCGAACCCCAAGGTGTGCTATGTGTGGGTGTTCAAAACTCGTAGTTTGGGTCGATTCTGGCCCGTTTTTTGGACTATACTTAGTTTTGGGGTCCCGAAGTGATTTCCACGATTTGCAAATCTCGGGGTGCGTTTATGTGTGGTCATCAACAATCTCAATTTCGGCCAAATCTGGTCCGTTTCGTGCACTATTACTCACCGTTTTGGGTCCCAGAGCCATTTCCATGATTGACGATCCTAGGAGTGCATTAACGTGCCCATCGTCAACACTCATAGTTTTGGCCAATTCTGACCCGTTTCATGAACTATTACTCACCGTTTTGGGGTCCCGAAGCGATTTCCACAGTCGTTCGACCCCAAGGTGCGCATACGTGTCGGTCGTCAACACTCGCAGTTTTGGCCGATTCTGACCCGTTTCGTGGACTATTACTCGCTCTTTGGGGTCCTGGAGTGATTTCCACGATTAACAAACCCCTGAGTGCGTTTACGTGTCGGTCATGACTAATCCTAGGTTTGTCCGATTCTGGGCTCTTTCATGGAATATTACTTACCGTTCTGGGGTCCCAAAATGCTTTCCATGGTTGTCGAACCCCAAGGTGTGCTATGTGTGGGTTTTCAAAACTCATTGTTTGGGTCGATTCTGGCCCGTTTCTTGGACTATACTTAGTTTTGGGGTCCCGAAGTGATTTCCATTATTGACCAATCTCGGGGTGCGTTTATGTGTGGTCATCAACAATCTCAATTTCGGCCAAATCTGGTCCTTTTTGTGCACTATTACTCACCGTTCTGGGTCCCAGAGCGATTTCCATGATTAACGATCCCAGGAGTGCATTTACGTGTCCGTCATCAACACTCATAGTTTTGGCCAATTCTGACCCGTTTCGTGGACTATTACTCACCGTTTTGGGGTCCCGAAGCGATTTCCACAGTCGTTCAACCCCAAGGTGCACTTACATGTCGGTCGTCAACACTCGCAGTTTTGCTCAATTCTGACCCGTTTCGTGGACTATTACTCACTATTTTGGGGTCCTGGAGTGATTTCCACGATTAACGAACCCCTGAGTGAGTTTACGTGTCGGTCATCAATAATCCTAGGTTTGTCCGATTCTGGGCTCTTTCATGGACTATTACTCACCGTTTTGGGGTCGCAAAACGCTTTCCATGGTTGTCGAACCCCAAGGTGTGCTATGTGTGGGTGTTCAAAACTCGTAGTTTGGGTCGATTCTGGCCCGTTTTTTGGACTATACTTAGTTTTGGGGTCCCGAAGTGATTTCCACGATTTGCAAATCTCGGGGTGCGTTTATGTGTGGTCATCAACAATCTCAATTTCGGCCAAATCTGGTCCGTTTCGTGCACTATTACTCACCGTTTTGGGTCCCAGAGCCATTTCCATGATTGACGATCCTAGGAGTGCATTAACGTGTCCATCGTCAACACTCATAGTTTTGGCCAATTCTGACCCGTTTCATGAACTATTACTCACCGTTTTGGGGTCCCGAAGCGATTTCCACAGTCGTTCAACCCCAAGGTGCGCATACGTGTCGGTCGTCAACACTCGCAGTTTTGGCCGATTCTGACCCGTTTCGTGGACTATTACTCGCTCTTTTGGGGTCCTGGAGTGATTTCCACGATTAACAAACCCCTGAGTGCATTTACGTGTCGGTCATCAATAATCCTAGGTTTGTCCGATTCTGGGCTCTTTCATGGACTATTACTCACCATTTTGGGGTCGCAAAACGCTTTCCATGGTTGTCGAACCCCAAGGTGTGCTATGTGTGGGTGTTCAAAACTCGTAGTTTGGGTCGATTCTGGCCCGTTTTTTGGACTATACTTAGTTTTGGGGTCCCGAAGTGATTTCCACGATTTGCAAATCTCGGGGTGCGTTTATGTGTGGTCATCAACAATCTCAATTTCGGCCAAATCTGGTCCGTTTCGTGCACTATTACTCACCGTTTTGGGTCCCAGAGCCATTTCCATGATTGACGATCCTAGGAGTGCATTAACGTGTCCATCGTCAACACTCATAGTTTTGGCCAATTCTGACCCGTTTCATGAACTATTACTCACCGTTTTGGGGTCCCGAAGCGATTTCCACAGTCGTTCAACCCCAAGGTGCGCATACGTGTCGGTCGTCAACACTCGCAGTTTTGGCCGATTCTGACCCGTTTCGTGGACTATTACTCGCTCTTTTGGGGTCCTGGAGTGATTTCCACGATTAACAAACCCCTGAGTGCGTTTACGTGTCGGTCATCACTAATCCTAGGTTTGTCCGATTCTGGGCTCTTTCATGGAATATTACTTACCATTTTGGGGTCCCAAAATGCTTTCCATGGTTGTCGAACCCCAAGGTGTGCTATGTGTGGGTTTTCAAAACTCATTGTTTGGGTCGATTCTGGCCCGTTTCTTGGACTATACTTAGTTTTGGGGTCCCGAAGTGATTTCCATTATTGACCAATCTCGGGGTGCGATTACGTGTGGTCATCAACACTCTCAATTTCGGCCAATTCTGGTCCTTTTTGTGCACTATTGCTCACTGTTCTGGGTCCCAGACCGATTTCCATGATTAACGATCCCAGGAGTGCATTTACGTGTCCGTCATCAACACTCATAGTTTTGGCCAATTCTGACCCGTTTCGTGGACAATTACTCACCGTTTTGGGGTCCCGAAGCGATTTCCACAGTCGTTCAACCCCAAGGTGCGCTTACATGTCGGTCGTCAACACTCGCAGTTTTGCTCGATTCTGACCCGTTTCGTGGACTATTACTCACTATTTTGGGGTCCTGGAGTGATTTCCACGATTAACGAACCCCTGAGTGAGTTTATGTGTCGGTCATCAATAATCCTAGGTTTGTCCGGTTCTGGGCTCTTTCATGGACTATTACTCACCGTTTTGGGGTCGCAAAACGCTTTCCATGGTTGTCGAACCCCAAGGTGTGCTATGTGTGGGTGTTCAAAACTCGTAGTTTGGGTCGATTCTGGCCCGTTTTTTGGACTATACTTAGTTTTGGGGTCCCGAAGTGATTTCCACGATTTGCAAATCTCGGGGTGTGTTTATGTTTGGTCATCAACAATCTCAATTTCGGCCAAATCTGGTCCGTTTCGTGCACTATTACTCACCGTTTTGGGTCCCAGAGCCATTTCCATGATTGACGATCCTAGGAGTGCATTAACGTGTCCATCGTCAACACTCATAGTTTTGGCCAATTCTGACCCGTTTCATGAACTATTACTCACCGTTTTGGGGTCCCGAAGCGATTTCCACAGTCGTTCAACCCCAAGGTGCGCATACGTGTCGGTCGTCAACACTCGCAGTTTTGGCCGATTCTGACCCATTTCGTGGACTATTACTCGCTCTTTTGGGGTCCTGGAGTGATTTCCACGATTAACAAACCCCTGAGTGCGTTTACGTGTCGGTCATCAATAATCCTAGGTTTGTCCGATTCTGGGCTCTTTCATGGACTATTACTCACCATTTTGGGGTCGCAAAACGCTTTCCATGGTTGTCGAACCCCAAGGTGTGCTATGTGTGGGTGTTCAAAACTCGTAGTTTGGGTCGATTCTGGCCCGTTTTTTGGACTATACTTAGTTTTGGGGTCCCGAAGTGATTTCCACGATTTGCAAATCTCGGGGTGCGTTTATGTGTGGTCATCAACAATCTCAATTTCGGCCAAATCTGGTCCGTTTCGTGCACTATTACTCACCGTTTTGGGTCCCAGAGCCATTTCCATGATTGACGATCCTAGGAGTGCATTAACGTGTCCATCGTCAACACTCATAGTTTTGGCCAATTCTGACCCGTTTCATGAACTATTACTCACCGTTTTGGGGTCCCGAAGCGATTTGCACAGTCGTTCAACCCCAAGGTGCGCATACGTGTCGGTCGTCAACACTCGCAGTTTTGGCCGATTCTGACCCGTTTCGTGGACTATTACTCGCTCTTTTGGGGTCCTGGAGTGATTTCCACGATTAACAAACCCCTGAGTGCGTTTACGTGTCGGTCATCACTAATCCTAGGTTTGTCCGATTCTGGGCTCTTTCATGGACTATTACTTACCGTTTTGGGGTCCCAAAATGCTTTCCATGGTTGTCGAACCCCAAGGTGTGCTATGTGTGGGTTTTCAAAACTCGTTGTTTGGGTCGATTTTGGCCCGTTTCTTGGACTATACTTAGTTTTGGGGTCCCGAAGTGATTTCCATTATTGACCAATCTCGGGGCGCGATTACGTGTGGTCATCAACACTCTCAATTTCGGCCAATTCTGGTCCTTTTTGTGCACTATTGCTCACTGTTCTGGGTCCCAAAGCGATTTCCATGATTAACGATCCCAGGAGTGCATTTACGTGTCCGTCATCAACACTCATAGTTTTGGCCAATTCTGACCCGTTTCATGGACTATTACTCACCGTTTTGGGGTCCCGAAGCGATTTCCACAGTCGTTCAACCCCAAGGTGCGCTTACATGTCGGTCGTCAACACTCGCAGTTTTGCTCGATTCTGACCCGTTTCGTGGACTATTACTCACTATTTTGGGGTCCTGGAGTGATTTCCACGATTAACGAACCCCTGAGTGAGTTTATGTGTCGGTCATCAATAATCCTAGGTTTGTCCGATTCTGGGCTCTTTCATGGACTATTACTCACCGTTTTGGGGTCGCAAAACACTTTCCATGGTTGTCGAACCCCAAGGTGTGCTATGTGTGGGTGTTCAAAACTTGTAGTTTGGGTCGATTCTGGCCCGTTTTTTGGACTATACTTAGTTTTGGGGTCCCGAAGTGATTTCCACGATTTGCAAATCTCGGGGTGCGTTTATGTGTGGTCATCAACAATCTCAATTTCGGCCAAATCTGGTCCGTTTCGTGCACTATTACTCACCGTTTTGGGTCCCAGAGCCATTTCCATGATTGACGATCCTAGGAGTGCATTAACGTGTCCATCGTCAACACTCATAGTTTTGGCCAATTCTGACCCGTTTCATGAACTATTACTCACCGTTTTGGGGTCCCGAAGCGATTTCCACAGTCGTTCAACCCCAAGGTGCGCATACGTGTCGGTTGTCAACACTCGCAGGTTTGGCCGATTCTGACCCGTTTCGTGGACTATTACTCGCTCTTTTGGGGTCCTGGAGTGATTTCCACGATTAACAAACCCCTGAGTGCATTTACGTGTCGGTCATCACTAATCCTAGGTTTGTC
>NW_021283254.1:0-1923 GCF_002162155.2 Triticum dicoccoides
TCTTCTCAAGTGCTTCGCCATGACTCACACACATTATTTTGGTTGAGCCTATTCTTAAGTTGCCTCTTTTACTTGTTGCTCAACCATGTGCTTGTTGCAAGCGCTAGGCTTTGTTTCCTATATGCTCACTTGCACTGGATGTGAGTTTCTATTGATTTTGGGGAGCTATGATCCTATTTTATGCACTTCGTATCCAAATACAAAAATTATGATGTGTGCACAAATCATGGGGAGCTTCTCCAGCTTATTTAGAACACTCCTTTGCTCATATCATAATATCCTTCATTGATGTGGCTCATAGGATCATTGGTCTAGTTGGCTCAATTTATATTCGTTGATTGCTTGCTTCAATTGGTATCTTCTGATTGCTTGTGTCTCTCTTTGTCATGTCTTTGTGGCATATCTTTCTGCTGTAATCTTTGGGCCTCAATATAGTTTGTCTTCCTCCAAGTATTGACAGTTGGATATGTGTATTGCATTCCACTCTCTTGTTGAGAAATACACAATTTATGGAGGACCACAATTTATATTGGCCTTCTAAGCTTTTTGCCCATTTTGGCAATCGATGCCAACGGGGGAGAAGTTTCAGAGAGTTTCGTGGAGAAGTTTAGAGAGTTTTCTCCTCTTGCTTTGGTTTTGTTCCTTAGCATTTGCACCTCATTCGCATGCATTATTGGTTGGCGCATTACATAGTGATGCATAATTCCTTGTATAAACTCTCTTGAAAGTGATTGTCATCAATTACCAAAATGGGGGAGATTGAAAGAACATGCGGTGCCCCCATGTTTGGTTTTGGTAATTGATGACAATCTCTATGGACTAATGGCTGCCTTGAGTTATACTTGAAGGGTTTGTCCATAGGCTTTTCTTGGACTCCATTTGTTGGTTTCAAGGAGAGTTTGTGATGACCAAGGTGCTATTAAGGAATTATCCAAAGATTGGTCATATGAGTGTTGTGCTTATAGTAAGCATGTCTTGAAGAAGAAGAGTGTGTGATCATTCATGTTTACCTTCAAGACATCATCCAAATGAACAGAGTTGGAAAGATTCAAGGTTGATCAAGACTAAGTCAAAGAGTGAATCAAGTTGATCAACACACAAAGCATAGAAGATGTACCGAGAGCGATCAAGCGATCCCATGGTCTGGTAAGCATTGTCAATTACGCTTTGTGTACTAACCCATGATCTTCGTGAGAGTTCTTTGTGGGGTTAGGTTGTGGTGTGCAAGTTCAAGTGAAGCATCATGAAGAGATCAAATGCTTGAAGCAATGGACTTGTGAATATGTGCGGAAGAGAGGCGCATCCATAGTGGAGTATGGGGGAGCAATAAACTAGTCTTCATCGAGCCAACACAATCATGAAAGTTGGTCCAACTTGAGGAAGTGAAGATCGTCATCATCTAGCTCAAGTGGACCATGTGCAAGGCAAAGGTTTGCCCTTGATAGATTTTCTATTTTACCGGTCTCATGGTAGTTGTGGGAGACCGGGTTATAGGATCGATTGCCATACTATCAAGGGGGGGGCTCTCGATGAGTTGCTTGATCGTATCGTTCGTAGAGAGCTCAAACCATTGCATCCTTTCATCATGTTTCTTGGTTCTTGTTTGATTCTCTTTGTGAGTCTTAGAGCTTGTGGTCATGTTTATGACAAGCTTGAGTTCATCGAAAACGGAGTTTGCATGCGTCTTCTATGATGGTTTTGGTGTTGGAGGTTTTACCGGTCTTATCCGAGGAAGGGTTCTCACCATTTTCTTTTTGGCCATTTCTCATTTGCTTATTCTTGATATTTCTATCAAGATTGTGTTAGCCCATGTCGTTAGCTGTCCAACAAACTTGGTTTCGTTGAATTCGGAGTCCGTTTGCAAAAGTTGTGGCTGTTTTGGTAAAGGCTGCAGCGGTACTACCGCGACTAAAGCGGATGTAA
>NW_021283255.1:0-942 GCF_002162155.2 Triticum dicoccoides
TGACAACTTATGACCAGAACTCGAAACTCTAAAAGACTAGACTCTAAGACCAGCAACTAGACACGACGATGCAACCGCAAATTCAACAAAGCAAAACCCTAAAAAGATTATGCAAAGGCTCAGATTGGTTCGGATATGATGAACTAACCCTAATTTTTTTTGTGGCTTTTTCGTGGACTGTAGGTATGAAGAACAGACTCGATCTAAACTACGAAAAACTGTAAAATCTCACCGAGCAACCTGGAAATCTGATACCACTTGATAGAGGCAAAGGTGTCCCGTCTTTCGATGAGATGATGGATATCGCTTTGGTGGAAGTCGACTTTGACGATCCGACTACGAACGTGCGAGGACGTCGCGCCTTAGCAATCGCTAAACCAACTCCGAGAGGTTATTGACCACGCCGGAGCACGATCAACCTGACCACGAGGGTCTGTTTCCTGCGAGCAAAGGAAGAACAAGCAAGAAACTAAGATTGCAATCTAGATATTGCGAATATAAGATGAAAGCTTTATTGATCAAGGTGGGGTTCCGTGACGCCTTTGTCTGGTCGTTGAACACAAACGAAGTACGCGAAGTTGCAGCTATGGCGAACTTTTAATCTAAACAAAACCCAAAGTCTAAACGATGCCCTAAGGGCTGTATATATGGAGGAAGAGGGGGGAATTTCGTGGCCCTTGGTGGAGGAGTCCGAAATCAACCCTATCTCTTGTTTCCCCACACATACGGACTCTAAAAATAGCCTATACTTATGTATTTCGAAATTACATGGGCCTGGCCCAATAATAAGGTGACGCAGCACCTAAAATAGCCTCGGGACGAAATTTATGAAGTGGCATCTTGTATATTTCGTCCAAGGCTTCATGCACCCATTATGGTGGCTTCAAAGTCCTGAAATCATCACTTGTAACTCCGTTCTTGTTCCCCTTGCGCATGCCATCA
>NW_021283256.1:0-1663 GCF_002162155.2 Triticum dicoccoides
GACCCTATTGTCGAGAGGTTAAATTTAGTTGAAGAAGAAAACAATTTCTTGAAGGAAAAAATAAGAAAAATTGAGGAGGAGAAGATGATATTGGAGTTGCATGTTGCGGATGTCGTCGATGATCACAAGATCAAGATGGATGCAATGCGTTTGAAGATTAGAAAGATTAGAAAATATGCCATTCATACCGAGGCTTGGTATCATTATGTCGTTGGATCAGTTGTTACCTTGGTTGCGATTATGATTGCATTTGTTTTCGCATTGAAATGTTTTACATAGTTTCAATGTATGGTTTAATTAATTTAGATGCTCTGCAGAGCTTTATGTTGTTCTGTAATGATTTTCGCTTGAAGATGATAACTATGTATGTACTTTGGTTTTAATGTGATGATGAACTTCTATTAATTTGGTCACTTAATTATCTATTCATGATGTTCTGTAATGATTTTTGACACTCATAATTATGTATAATGCACGCAGATGAGCCGGCAATGGATGTATGGTAACAAGCACACCTCCGAGTACATTAAGGGCATGCATGACTTTCTCGAAGTGGCTGAGGCAAACAAGCAGAATGGTTTTATGTGTTGTCCATGCCCTATATGTGGGAATATGAAGTCTTACTCTGACTGGAAAATCCTTCACACCCACCTTCTTTACAAGGGTTTCATGCCACACTATAATGTTTGGACGAGGCACGGAGAAATAGGGGTTATGACGGAAGACAGCGAAGAAGAAGAGTACGATGACAACTATGTGCCCCCTAAATATGGTGATGCTACTGAACATCAAGAGGAACCAGACGATGTGCACGATGATGCTGCAACGGGCGAAGCTGCTGAAGATCAAGAGGAACCAGATGATGTGCCCGATAATGATGATCTTCGCCGGGTCATTGTCGATGCAAGGACGCAATGCGAAAGTCAAAAGGAGAAGCTGCAGTTCGATCGCATGTTAGAGGATCACAAAAAAGGGTTGTACCCCAATTGCGAAGATGGCAACACAAAGGTCGGTATTGTACTGGAATTGCTGTAGTGGAAGGCAGAGAATGTTGTGCCAGACAAAGGATTTGAGAAGCTACTGAAAATATTGAAGAAGAAGCTTCCAAAGGATAATGAATTGCCCGACAGTACATACGTAGCAAAGAAGGTCGTATGCCCTCTAGGATTGGAGGTGCAGAAGATACATGCATGCCCTAATGACTGCATCTCTACTGTGGTGCGTACAAGGATCGGAACGCATGCCCGGTATGTGGTGCATTACGGTATAAGATTAGACGAGATGACCTTGGTGATGTTGACGGTGAGTCCCCCAGGAAGAGGGTTCATGCGAAGGTGATGTGGTATGCTCCTATAATACCACAGTTGAAACGTCTGTTCAGAAACAGAGAGCATGCCAAGTTGATGCGATGGCACAGTAAGGACCGTAAGAAAGACGGGAAGTTGAGAGAACCCGCTCACCGGTCGCAGTGGAGAAAAATCGAGAGAAAGTACTGGGCTGAGTTTGCACGTGACCCAAGGAACGTTTGGTTTGCTTTAAGCGCGGATGGCATTAATCCTTTCGGGGAGCAGAGCAGCAATCACAGCACCTGGCCCGTGACTCTATGTATGTATAACCTTCCTCCTTGGATGTGCATGAAGCAGAAGTTCATTATGTTGCCAGT
>NW_021283257.1:0-664 GCF_002162155.2 Triticum dicoccoides
GTCCTCGCCTATGTTAAAAAACTACCCCGAGTGAGAGCATCCCTCCCACTCAGGGGCTTAACCACTAGCCTGTCCTCCCCTAAGTTAAAAAACTACTCCGAGTGAGAGCATTCCTCCCACTCGGGGGCTTAGGCGCGAGCCCATTCTCGCTTAAGTTAAAAAACTACGCCGAGTGAGAGCATCCCTCCCACTCACAGGCTTAGCCGCGAGCCCGTCCTTGCCTAAGTTAAAAAACTACACCGAGTGAGAGCATCCCTCCCACTCTGAGGCTGAGCTGCGAGCCCATCCTCACCAAAGTTAAAACACTACTCCAAGTAAGAGTATCCCTCCCACTCGGAGGCTTAGCCGCGAGCCCGTCCTCGCCTAAGTTAAGAAACTACTCAGAGTGAGAGCATCCCTCCCTCTAGGGGGCTTAGCCGCGAGCCCATCCTCGCCTAAGTTAAAAAAACCTACGCCGAGTGAGAACATCCCTCCCACTCTGAGACATAGCTGAGAGCCCGTCCTGGCCTAAGTTAAAAACTATGCAGAGTGAGAGCATCCCTCCCACTCAGAGGCTTAGCCGTGAAGCCTATCCTTGCCTAAGTTAAACAACTACCCCGAGTGAGAGCATCCCTCCCACTTAGGGGCTTAACCACTAGCCCGTCCTCGCCTAAGTTAAAAAACT
>NW_021283257.1:8849-9844 GCF_002162155.2 Triticum dicoccoides
AAAAAAAACTACCCCGAGTGAGAGCATCCCTCCCACTCAGGGGCTTCGCCACTAGCCCGTCGTCCCCTAAGTTAAAAAATTCTCCAAGTGAAAGCATCCCTCCCACTCTAGGGCTTAGCCGCGAGCCCGTTCTCGATTAAGTTAAAAAACTACGCCGAGTGAGAGCATCCCTCCCACTCGGAGGCAAAGCCGTGAGCCCGTCCTTGCCTAAGTTAAAAAACTATGCCGAGTGAGACCATCCCTCCCACTCAGGGGCTTAGACGCGAGCCCATCCTCGTATAAGTTAAATAACTACTCCGAGTGAGAGCATTCCTCTGAATCGGAAGCTTAGCCGCGAGCCCGAGCTCGCCTAAGTTAAAACACTACTCCGAGTGAGAGCATCCCACCGACTCGGTGGCATAGCAGCGGGCCCGTCCTCGCCTAAGTTTAAAAAACTACATCGTGTGAGAACATCCCTCGCACTCTGTGGCATAGCCGCGAGCTCGTCCTCGCCTAAGTTAAAAACTATGCCGAGTGAGAGCATCCCTCCCACTCAGAGGCTTAGCCGTGAAGCCTGTCCTCGCCTAAGTTAAAAAACTACCCCAAGTGAGAGCATCCGTCCCACTCAGGGGCTTAACCACTAGCCCGTCCTCGCCTAAGTTAAAAAACTACTCCGAGTGAGAGCATCCCTCCCAGTCGGGGGCTTAGCCGTGAGCCCGTCCTTGCCTAAGTTAAAAAACTACGCTGAGTGAGAGCATCCCTCCCACTCGGAGGTTTTGCCGCGATCCCATCTTCGCCGATGTTAAATAACTAATCCGAGTGAGAGCATCCCTCCCACTCGGGGGCTTAGACACGAGCCCGTCCTCGCTTAAGTTAAAATACTACGCCGAGTGAGAACATCCCTCCCACTCCGATGCATAGCCGCGAGCCCGTCCTCGCCTAAATTAAAAAACTATGCCGAGTGAGAGCATCCCACCCACTCAGAGGTTTAGCCGCGAAGCCTGTCCTCGCCTAAG
>NW_021283257.1:10754-11320 GCF_002162155.2 Triticum dicoccoides
CGTCGCCTAAGTTAAAAAAATACTCCGAGGTAGAGCATCCCTCCCACTCGGGGGCTTAGCCGCGAGTCCATTCTCGATTAAGTTAAAAAACTACGCCGAGTGAGAGCTTCCCTCCCACTCGGAGGCTTAGCCGTGAGCTCGTCCTCTCCTAAGTTAAAAAACTATGCCGAGTGAGAGCATCCCTCCCACTCAGGGGCTTAGACGGGAGCCTGTCCTCGCCTAAGTTAAAAAACTACTCCAACTGAGAGCATCCCTCCCACTCAGGGGCTTAGCAGCGAGCCCGTCCTCGCCCAAGTTAAAAAACTACGCCGAGTGAGAGCCTCCCTCCCACTCGCAGGCTTAGCCGCGAGCCCGTCCTTGCCTAAGTTAAAAAACTACGCCGAGTGAGAGCATCCCTCCCACTCAGAGGCTTTGCCGCGAGCCCGTCTTCGCCTAAGTGAAATAACTAATCCGAGTGAGAGCATCCCTCCCACTCGGGGGCTTAGCCGCGAGCCCGTCCTTGCCTAAGTTGAAAAACTACACCGAGTGAGAACATCCCTCCCACTCTAAGGCATAGCCGCGAGCCC
>NW_021283257.1:11912-12542 GCF_002162155.2 Triticum dicoccoides
GCCGAGTGAGAACATCCCTCCCACTCCAAGGCATAGCCTTGAGCCCGTCCTCACCTAACTTAAAAAACTATGTCGAGTGAGAGCATCCCTCCCACTCAGAGGTTTAGCCGCGAAGCCTGTCCTCGCCTAAGTTAAAAAAAACTACCCCGAGTGAGAGCTTCCCTCCCACTCAGGGGCTTAGCTACTAGCCCGTCGTCCCCTAAGTTAAAAAATTTCTCCAAGTGAAAGCATCCCTCCCACTTAGGGGCTTAGCCGCGAGCCCATTCTCGATTAAGTTAAAAAACTACGCCGAGTGAGAGCATCCCTCCCACTCGGAGGCAAAGCCGTGAGCCCGTCCTCGCCTAAGTTAAAAAACTATGCCGAGTAAGAGCATCCCTCCCACTCAGGGGCTTAGACGCGAGCCCGTCCTAGTATAAGTTAAATAACTACTCCGAGTGAGAGCATTCCTCTAAATCGGAAGCTTAGCTGCGAGCCCGAGCTCGCTTAAGTTAAAACACTACTCCGAGTGAGAGCATCCCACCCACTCGGTGGCATAGCAGCGAGCCCGTCCTCGCCTAAGTTAAAAAAACTACATCGTGTGAGAACATCCCTCCCACTCTGTGGCATAGCCGCGAGCCCATCCTCGCCTAA
>NW_021283257.1:19446-19724 GCF_002162155.2 Triticum dicoccoides
TGAGAGCATCCCTCCCACTCAGAGGTTTAGCCGCGAAGCCTGTCCTCGCCTAAGTTAAAAAACTACCCCGAGTGAGAGCATCCCTCCCACTCAGGGGCTTAGCCACTAGCCCGTCGTCGCCTAAGTTAAAAAACTACTCCAAGTGAAAGCATCCCTCCCACTCAGGGGCTTAGCCGCAAGTCCGTTCTTGATTAAGTTAAAAAACTACGCCGAGTGAGAGCATCCCTCCCACTCGGAGGCTTAGCCGTGATCCCATCCTCACCTAAGTTAAAAAACTA
>NW_021283257.1:19736-20262 GCF_002162155.2 Triticum dicoccoides
CTCCCACTCAGAGGTTTAGCCGCGAAGCCTGTCCTCGCCTAAGTTAAAAAACTACCCCGAGTGAGAGCATCCCTCCCACTCAGGGGCTTAGCCACTAGCCTGTCATCGCCTAAGTTAAAAAACTACTCCAAGTGAAAGCATCCCTCCCACTCAGGGGCTTAGCCGCAAGTCCGTTCTTGATTAAGTTAAAAAACTACACCGAGTGAGAGCATCCCTCCCACTCGGAGGCTTAGCCGTGATCCCGTCCTCACCTAAGTTAAAAAACTATGCCGAGTGAGAGCATCCCTCCCACTCAGGGGCTTAGACGCGAGCCCGTCCTCGTATACGTTAAATAACTACTCCGAGTGAGAGCATTCCACTGAATCGGAAGCTTAGCCACGAGCCCGAGCTCGCCTAAGTTAAAACACTACTCCGAGTAAGAGCATCCCACGCACTCGGTGGCATAGCAGCGAGCCCGTCCTCGCCTAAGTTAAAAAACTACGACGAGTGGGAGCATCCCTCCCACTCAGAGGCTTAGCCGCGAGCC
>NW_021283257.1:20792-22154 GCF_002162155.2 Triticum dicoccoides
CGTCGCCTAAGTTAAAAAAATACTCCGAGGTAGAGCATCCCTCCCACTCGGGGGCTTAGCCGCGAGTCCATTCTCGATTAAGTTAAAAAACTACGCCGAGTGAGAGCTTCCCTCCCACTCGGAGGCTTAGCCGTGAGCTCGTCCTCTCCTAAGTTAAAAAACTATGCCGAGTGAGAGCATCCCTCCCACTCAGGGGCTTAGACGGGAGCCTGTCCTCGCCTAAGTTAAAAAACTACTCCAACTGAGAGCATCCCTCCCACTCAGGGGCTTAGCAGCGAGCCCGTCCTCGCCCAAGTTAAAAAACTACGCCGAGTGAGAGCCTCCCTCCCACTCGCAGGCTTAGCCGCGAGCCCGTCCTTGCCTAAGTTAAAAAACTACGCCGAGTGAGAGCATCCCTCCCACTCAGAGGCTTTGCCGCGAGCCCGTCTTCGCCTAAGTGAAATAACTAATCCGAGTGAGAGCATCCCTCCCACTCGGGGGCTTAGCCGCGAGCCCGTCCTTGCCTAAGTTGAAAAACTACACCGAGTGAGAACATCCCTCCCACTCTAAGGCATAGCCGCGAGCCCATCCTCATCTAACTTAAAAAACTATGCCGAGTGAGAGCATCCCTCCGACTCAGAAGTTTAGCCGCGAAGCCTGTCCTCACCTAAGTTAAAAAACTACCCCGAGTGAGAGCATCCCCCCCACTCAGGGGCTTAGCCACTAGACCGTCGTTGCCTAAGTTAAAAAACTACTCCAAGTGAAAGCATCCCTCCCACTCAGGGGCTTAGCCGCGAGCCCGTTCTCGATTAAGTTAAAAAACTACGCCGAGTAAGAGCATCACTCCCACTCGGAGGCTTAGCCGTGAGCCCGTCCTCACCTAAGTTAAAAAACTATGTCGAGTGAGAGCATCCCTCGCACTCAAGGGCTTAGACGCGAGACTGTCCTCGTATAAGTTAAATAACTATTCCGAGTGAGAGCATTCCTCCGAATCGGAAGGTTAGCCGCGAGCCCGAGCTCGCCTAAGTTAAAACACTACTTCGAGTGAGAGCATCCCACCCACTCGAAGGCATAGCAGCGAGCCCGTCCTCGCCTAAGTTAAAAAACTACGACGAGTGGGAGCATCCCTCCCACTCAGAGCCTTAGCCGCGAGCCCGTCCTCGCATAAGTTCAAAAACTACGCTGAGTAAGAGCATCCCTCCCACTTGGAGGATTAGCCGTGAGCCCGTCCTCGCCTAAGTTAAAAAACTACTCAAAGTGAGAGCATCCCTCGCACTCTGAAGCTTAGCTGCGAGCCCGTCCTCGCCTAAGTTAAAAAAACACTCCGTGTGAGAGAATCCCTCCCACTCGGAGGCTTAGCCGCGAGCCCATCCTCGCCTAAGT
>NW_021283257.1:22424-23372 GCF_002162155.2 Triticum dicoccoides
CTCCCACTCGGGAGGTTAGCCGTGAGGCCGTCCTCGCCTAAGTTAAAAAAACTACACCGAGTGAGAAGATCCCTCCCACTCTGAGGCATAGCCGTGAGCCCGTCCTCGCCTAAGTTAAAAACTATGCCGGGTGAGAGCATCACTCCCACTCAGAGGATTAGCCATGAAGCCTGTCCTCGCCTAAGTAAAAAAACTACCCCGAGTGAGAGCATCCCTCCCACTCAGGGGCTTAACCACTAGCCCGTCCTCGCCTAAGTTAAAAATCTACTCCGAGTGAGAGCATCCCTCCCACTCGGGGGCTTAGCCGCGAGCATGTTCTTGCTTAAGTTAAAAAACTACACTGAGTGAGAGCATCCCTCCCACTTAGAGGATTCGCCGCGAGCCCGTCCTCGCCTAAGTTAAAAAACTATGCTGAGTGAGAGCATCCCTCCCACTCAGGGGCTTAGACGCGATCCCGTCCTCGCCTAGTTGAAAAAACTATGACGAGTGAGAGCATACCTCCCACTCAGAGGCTTAGCCGCGTGCCCGTCCTCGAATAAGTTTAAACACTATACTGAGTAAGAGCATCCCTCCCACTCGGAAGCTTAGCCGCGAGCCCATCCTCGCCTAAGTTAAAAAACTACTACAACTGAGAGCATCCCTCGCATTCGGAGGCTTAGACACGAGCCCGTCCTCGCCTAAGTTAAAAGACTACGCCGAGTCAGAACATCCCTCCCACTCAGAGGCATAGCCGCGAGCCCGTCCTCGCCTAAATTAAAAAACTATGCCGAGTGAGAGCATCCCTCACACTCAGAGGTTTAGCCGTGAAGCCTGTCCTCGCTTAAGTTAAAAAACTACCCCGTGTGAGAGCATCCCTCCCACTCGGGGGCTTAGCTGCGAGCCTGTCCTCTCCTTAGTTAAAAAAACTACGCCGAGTGAGAACATCCCTCCCACTCTGAGGCATAGCCG
>NW_021283257.1:30274-30868 GCF_002162155.2 Triticum dicoccoides
TAAAAACTAAGCTGAGTGACAACATCCCTCCCACTCAGAGGCTTAGCCGTGAAGCATGTCCTCGCCTAAGTTAAAAAAACTACCCCGAGTGAGAGCATCCCTCCCACTCAGGGGATTAACCACTAGCCCGTCCTCGCCTAAATTAAAAAACTACTACGAGTGAGAGCATCCCTCCCACTCGGGGGCTTAGCCGAGAGCCCGTTCTCGCTTAAGTTAAAAAACTATGCCGAGTGAGAGCATCCCTCCCACTCGGAGGCTTAGCCATGAGCCCCTCCTCGCCTAAGTTAAAAAACTACTCTGAGTGAGAGCATCCCTCCCACTCGGGGGCTTAGCCGCGAGCCCGTCCTCGCCTATGTTAAGAAAACTACGCCGAGTGAAAACATCCCTCCCACTCTGAGGCATAGCCGCGAGCCCGTCCTCGCCTAAGGTAAAAACTATGCCGAGTGACAGCATCCCTCCCACTCAGAGGCTTAGCTGTGAATCCTGTCCTCGCCAAAGTTAAAAAACTACCCCGAGTGAGAGCATCCCTCCCACTGAGGTTCTTAACCACTAGCCCATCCTCGCCTAAGTAAAAAAAGTACTCCGAGTGAGAGC
>NW_021283257.1:32292-32865 GCF_002162155.2 Triticum dicoccoides
CCGTCCTCGCCTAAGTTAAAAAATTACTCCGAGTGAGAGCATACCTCCGAATCGGAAGCTTAGCCACGAGCCCGAGCTCGCCTAAGTTAAAATACTACTCCGAGTGAGGGCATCCCACCCACTTGGGGGCATAGCAGCGAGCCCGTCCTCGCCTAAGTTAAAAAACTACGACGAGTGAGAGCATCCCTCCCACTCAGAAGCTTAGCCATGAGCCCGTCCTCGCATAAGTTTAAAAACTACTATGAGTAAGAGCATCCCTCCCACTTGGAGGCTTAACCGCGAGCCCGTCCTCTCCTAAGTTAAAAAACAAGTACATGTAAGAGCATCCCTCGCACTCGGAGGCTTAGCCGCGAGCCCGTCCTCGCCAAACTTAGCCGAGTGACAACATCCCTCCCACTCAGAGGCTTAGCCGTGAAGCCTGTCCTCGCCTAAGTTAAAAAAACTACCCCGAGTGAGAGCATCCCTCCCACTCAGGGGATTAACCACTAGCCCGTCCTCGCCTAAATTAAAAAACTACTCCAAGTGAGAGCATCCCTCCCACTCGGGGGCTTAGCCGAGAGACCGTTCTCGCTT
>NW_021283257.1:32875-33689 GCF_002162155.2 Triticum dicoccoides
TACTCCGAGTAATAGCATCCCTCCCACTCGGAAGCTTATCCGTGAGGCCGACCTTGCCTAAGTTCAAACACTGCTCCGAATGAAAGCATCCCACCCACTCGGGGGCATAGCCGCGAGGCCGTCCTCGCCTAAGTTAAAAAACTATGACGGGTGAGAGCAACCCTCCCATTCAGACACTTAGTCGCGTGCCCATCCTCGCATAAGTTTAAAAACTACACTGAGTAAGAGCATCCCTCCCACTCCGAGGCTTTGACGCGAGCCCGTCCTCGCCTAAGTTAAAAAACCACTCCAAGTGAGAGCATCCCTCGCACTCGGAGGCTTAGCTGCGAGCCCGTTCTCGCCTAAGTTAAAAAAAACACTCTGAGTGAGGGCATCCCTCCCACTCAGGGGCTTAGACGCGAGCCCGTTCTCACCTAAGTGAAAAAACTACTCCGACTGATAGCGTCCCTCCCACTCGGAAGCTTATCCGTGAGCCCAATCTCGCCTAAGTTAAAACACTACTCCGAGTGAAAGCATCCCACCCATTCGGGGGCATATCCACTATCCCGTCCTCGCCTAAGTTTAAAAACTATGACGGGTGAGAGCAACCCTCCCACTCAGAGGCTTAGCCGCGAGCCCGACCTCGCATAAGTTTAAAAACTACACTGAGTAAGAGCATCCCTCCCACTCGGAGGCTTAGCCGCGAGCCCGTCCTCGCCTAGGTTAAAAAACTACTCCAAGTGAGAGCATCCCTCGCACTCGGAGGCTTAGCCGCGAGCCCGTCCTCGCCTAAGTTTAAAAAAAACACTCTGAGTGAGAGCATCCCTCCCACTCG
>NW_021283257.1:36644-37813 GCF_002162155.2 Triticum dicoccoides
CCGTGAGCCCGTTCTCGCTTAAGTTAAAAAACTACGCCGAGTGAGAGCATCCCTCCCACTCAGAGGCTTAGCTGCGAGCCCGTCCTCGCCTAAGTTAAAAAACAACGCCGAGTGAGAGCATCCCTCCCACTCAGGGGCTTAGACGCGAGCCCGTCATCGCCTAAGTGGAAAAACTACTCCGAGTGATAGCACCCCTCCCACTCGGAAGCTTATCCGTGAGCCCGACCTCACCTAAGTTAAAACACTACTCCGAGTGAAAGCATCCCACCCACTCGGGGGCATAGCCGCGAGCCCATCCTCGCCTAATTTTAAACACTACGCCGAGTGAGAGCATCCCTCCCACTCGGAGGCTTAGCCACAAAGCCCGTCCTCGCCTAAGTTAACAAACTACCCCGAGTGACAGCATCCCTCCCACTCGGAGGCTTTCCCGCGAGCCTGTCCTCAACAAAGTTAATAAACTACTCGGAGTGAGAGCATTCCTCACACTAGGGGGCTTAGCCGCGAGCCCGTCCTCGTCTAAGTTAAAAAACTACTCCGAGTTAGAGCATCCCTCCCACTCGGAGGCTTAGCCGCGAGGCCGTCCCCGCCTAAGTTAAAATCCTACTCCGAGTTAGAGCATCACTCCCAGTCGGGGGCTTACAGCGAGCCCGTCCATGCCCAAGTTAAAAAACTACGCCGAGTGAGAGCATTCCTCCCACTCAGAGGCTTAGCCGCGAAGCCCGTCCTCGCCTGAGTCAAAAAACTATGTCAAGTGAGAGCATCCCTCCCACTCGAAGGCTTAGCCACGAGCCCGTCCTCGACTACGTTAAACAACTACTCCGAGTGAGAGAATCCCTCCCACTCAGGGGCTTAGCTGCGAGCCCAGCCCCGCCTAAGATAAAAAACCTACTCCGATTGAGAGCATCCCTCCCACTCGGAGGCTTAGCCACGAGCCCATCCTCGCCAAAGATAAAAAAACTACACCGAGTGAGAGCATCCCTCAAACTCAGAGGCTTAGCTGCGAGCCTGTCCTCGCCTAAGTTAAAAAACTACGCCGAGTGAGAGCATACCTCCCACTCAGGGGCTTAGCCGCAAGCCCGTCCACGCCTAAGTTAACAAAACTACTCCAAGTGAGAGCATCGCTCCCACTCGGGGGCTTAGCCGCGAGCCCGTCCTCGCGTAAGTTAGAA
>NW_021283257.1:39079-39689 GCF_002162155.2 Triticum dicoccoides
CCGAGTGACAGCATCCCTCCCACTCGGAGGCTTTCCTGCGAGCCTGTCCTCAACAGAGTTAAAAAACTACTCGGAGTGAGAGCATTCCTCACACTAGGGGGCTTAGCCGCGAGCCCGTCCTCGTCTAAGTTAAAAAACTACTCCGAGTTAGAGCAACCCTCCCACTCGGAGGCTTAGCCGCGAGGCCGTCCCCGCCTAAGTTAAAATCCTACTCCGAGTTAGAGCATCACTCCCAGTCGGGGGCTTACAGCGAGCCCGTCCATGCCCAAGTTAAAAAACTACGCCGAGTGAGAGCATTCCTCCCACTCAGAGGCTTAGCCGCGAAGCCCGTCCTCGCCTGAGTCAAAAAAACTATGTCAAGTGAGAGTATCCCTCAGACTCGAAGGCTTAGCCACGAGCCCGTCCTCGACTACGTTAAAAAACTACTCCGAGTGAGAGAATCCCTACCACTCGGGGGCTTAGCTGCGAGCCCAGCCTCGCCTAAGATAAAAAACCTACTCCGATTGAGAGCATCCCTCCCACTCGGAGGCTTAGCCACGAGCCCGTCCTCGCCAAAGATAAAAAAAACTACGCCGAGTGAGAGCATACCTCCCACTCAGGGGCTTAGCTT
>NW_021283257.1:39816-40480 GCF_002162155.2 Triticum dicoccoides
TGTCCTCGCCTAAGTTAAAAAACTACGCCGAGTGAGAGCATACCTCCCACTCAGGGGCTTAGCCGCAAGCCCGTCCACGCCTAAGTTAACAAAACTACTCCAAGTGAGAGCATCGCTCCCACTCGGGGGCTTAGCCGCGAGCCCGTCCTCGCGTAAGTTAGAAAACTACACCAAGTGAGAGCATCCCCCCCACTCAGAGGCTTAGCCACGAGCCCGTCCTTGCCTCAACTAAAGAACTACAACGAGTGAGAGCATCCCTCCTATTGAGGGGCTTAGCCACGAGCCCATCCTAGAATACGTTAAAAACTACTCCAAGTGAGAGCATCCCTCCTATTCGGGGGCTTAGCCGCGAGACCGGACTTGCCTAAGTTAAAAAACTACTCCGAGTGAGAGCATCACTTCCAGTCGGAGGCTTCGGCGCGAGCCCGTCCTCTCCTAAGTTAAACAACTTCTCCGAGTGAGAGCATCCCCCCCACTCGAGATCTTAGCCACGATCCCGTCCTCGCCTAAGTTAAAAAACTATGTCGAGTGAGAGCATCCCTCCCACTCGGAGGCTTAGCCGTGAGCCCGTCCTCGCCTAGGTTAAAAAACTACACCGAGTGAGAGCATCCCTCCCACTCACAGGCTTAGCCGCGAGCCCTTCCTTGCCTAAGTTAAAAAACTA
>NW_021283257.1:42637-43499 GCF_002162155.2 Triticum dicoccoides
AAACTACTCCAAGTGAGAGCATCCCTCCTATTCGGGGGCTTAGCTGCGAGCCCGGACTTGTCTAAGTTAAAAAACTACTCCGAGTGAGAGCATCACTTCTAGTCGGAGGCTTAGGCGCGAGCCCATCCTCTCCTAAGTTAAAAAACTTCTCCGAGTGAGAGCATCCCCCCCACTCGAGATCTTAGCCGCGATCCCGTCCTCGCCTAAGTTAAAAAACTATGTCGAGTGAGAGCATCCCTCCCACTCGGAGGCTTAGCCGTGAGCCCGTCCTCGCCTAGGTTAAAAAAGTACTCTGAGTGAGAGCATCCCTCCCAATCGAGACCTTAGCCGCGAGCCCATCGTCGCCTAAGTTAAAAAACTACACCGAGTGAGATCATCCCTCCCACTTCGAGGCTTAGCCGCGAGCCCGTCTTCGCCTAAGTTTAAAAACTACGCCGAGTGGGAGCATCCCTCCCACTCAAAGGCTTAGCCATGAAGCCCATCCTCGCCTAAGTTAAAAAAACTACCGCGAGTGAGAGCATACCTCCCACTCAGGAGCTTAGCCGCTAGCCCGTCCTCGGCTAAGTTAAAAAAACTACTCTGAGTGAGAGCATCCCTCCCACTCGGGGGCTTAGCCGCGAGCCGTTCTCGCTTAAGTTAAAAAACTATGCTGAGTGAGAGCATCCCTCCCACTTGGAGGCTTAGCCGCGAGCTCATCCTCGCCTAAGTTAAAAAAACTATGCCGAGTGAGAGCATCCCTCCCACTCGGGAGCTTAGATGCGAGCCCGTCGCCTAAGTTAAAAAACTACTTCGAGCGAGAGCATCCCTCCCACTCGCAAGCTTAGCTGCGAGCCCGACCTCGCCTAAGTTAAAACACTACTTT
>NW_021283257.1:49519-50284 GCF_002162155.2 Triticum dicoccoides
TACCGTCCTCGCCTAATTTACAAAAAACTACTCCAAGTGAGAGCATCCCTCCCACTCGGGGGCTTAGCTGCTAGCCCGTCCTCGCCAAAGATAAAATACTATGCCGAGTGAGAGCATGCCTCCCACTCGAAGGCTTAGCCGCGAGCCCGTCCTCGCCTAAGTTAAAAAACTACGCTGAGTGAGAGAATCCCTCCCACCCGGGGGGCTTAGCCGCAAGCCCGTCCACGCCTAAGTTAAAACACTACTCTGAGTGAGAGCATCCCTCCCACTCGGAGGCTTAGGCATGAGCCCATCGTCGCCTAAACTACTCCGAGTGTGAGCATCCCTCCCACTCGGAAGCTTATCCATGAGCCTAATCTTGCCTAAGTTGAAAAACTATGTCGAGTGAGAGAATCCCTCCCACTCAGAGGCTTAGTCACGAGCCCGTCCTAGCATAAGTTAAAAAAACTACTTCGAGTGACAGTATCCCTCCCACTCAGGGGCTTAGCCACGATCCCGTTCTCAGCTAAGTTAAAAAACTACTCTGAGCGAGAGCATCCCTCCCACTCAGGGGCTTTGCAGTGAGCCCGCCCTCGTCTAAGTTAAAAACTACGCCGAGTGAGAGCATCCCTCCAATTCCGAGGCTTAACCGCGAGCCCGTCCTCGCCAAAGTTAAAAAACTATGCCTCGTGAGAGCATCCCTCCCACTCAGAGACTTACCCGCGAAGCCCGTCCTCGCCTAAGTTAAAAAACTACCCCGAGTGAGAGCATCACTTCCACTCGGGG
>NW_021283257.1:50294-51195 GCF_002162155.2 Triticum dicoccoides
TACTCCGAGTGGGAGCATCCCTCCCACTCGGAAGCTTATCCATGAGCCCGACCTCGCCTGAGTTAAAACACTACTCCGAGTGAGAGCATCCCACCCATATGGGGCCATAGCCGCGAGCCCGTCCTCGCTTGAGTTAAAAAACTATGACGACTGAGAGCATCCCTCCCACTTAGAGGCTTAGCCGCGAGCCCGTCCTCGCATAAGTTTAAAAACTACACTGAGTAAGAGCATCCCGCCCACTCGGAAGCTTAGCCACGAGCCCGTCCTCGCCTAAGTTAAAAAACTACTCCAAGTGAGAGCATCCCTCGCACTCGGAGGCTTAGACGCAAGCCCGTCCTCACCTAAGTTAAAAACTATGCCGAGTGAGAGCATCCCTTCCACTCAGAGGATTAGCCATGAAGCCTGTCTTCGCCTATGTTAAAAAATTACCCCGAGTGAGAGCATCCCTCCCACTCAGGGGCTTAACCACTAGCCCGTCATCGCCTAAGTTAAAAAACTACTCCAAGTGAGAGCATCCCTCCCACTCAGGGGCTTAGCCGCGAGCCTATTCTCGCTTAAGTTAAAAAACTATGCCTAGTGAGAGCATCCCTCCCACTCGGAGGCTTAGCCGCAATCCCGTCCTTGCCTAAGTTAAAAAACTATGGCGAGTGAGAGCATCCCTCCCACTCGGAGGCTTAGCAGCGAGCCCGTGCTCGCCTAAGTGAAAAAACTACTCCGAGTGGGAGCATCCCTCCCACTCGGAAGCTTATCCATGAGCCCGACCTCGCCTGAGTTAAAACACTACTCCGAGTGAGAGCATCCCACCCATATGGGGCCATAGCCGCGAGCCCGTCCTCGCTTGAGTTAAAAAACTATGACGACTGAGAGCATCCCTCCCACTTAGAGGCTTAGCCGCGAGCCC
>NW_021283257.1:59364-60258 GCF_002162155.2 Triticum dicoccoides
CCCATTCCGAGGCTTAACCGCGAGCCCGTCCTCGCCAAAGTTAAAAAACTATTCCTCGTGAGAGCATCCCTCCCACTCAAAGACTTACCCAAGAAGCCTGTCCTCGCCTAAGTTAAAAAACTACCCCGAGAGAGAGCATCCCTCCCACTCAGGGCTTAGCCGTGAGCCCGTCCATGCCTAAGTAAAAAAACTACTCCGAGAGAGACCATCCCTCCCACTCGGGGGCTTAGCCGCGAGCCCGTCCTCGCCTAAGTTAAAAAACTACTCCAAGTGAAGCATCCCTTCCACTCGGGGGCTTAGCCGCGAGCCCTTTCTTGCTTAAGTTAAAAAACTATGCCGAGTGAGAGCATCCCTCCCACTCGGGTGCTAAGACGCGAGACTGTGCTCCCCTAAGTTAAAAACCTACTCCAAGTGAGAGCATCTCTCCCACTAGGAAGCTTAGCCGCGAGCCCAACCTCGCCTAAGGTAAAACACTACTCCAAGTGAGAGCATCCCTCCCACTCGGGGGCATAGCTGCGAGCACGTGCTCGCCTAAGTTAAAAAACTACGACGAGTGAGAGCATACCTCCCACTCAGAGGCTTAGCTGCGAGCACGTCCTCGCATAAGTTTAAAACTACGCCGAGTAAGAGAATCCCTCCCACTCGGAGGCTTAGCCGCGAGCCCATCCTCGCCCAAGATAAAAAAACTACTCCAAGTAAGAGCATCCCACGCACTCGAGGGCTTAGCCACGAGCCCGTCATTGCCTAAGTTAAAAAAACCACTCCGAGTGAGAGCATCCCTCCCACTCGGAGGCTGTGCCGCGAGCCCGTCCTCGCCTAAGTTATAAACCTACTCCAAGTGAGAGCATCACTCCTACTCAGGGACTTAGCCTCGATCCCATCCTCGCTTAAGTT
>NW_021283257.1:62312-63073 GCF_002162155.2 Triticum dicoccoides
GCATCCCTCCCACTCGAAGGCTTCGCCACGAGCCCGTCCTCGACTATGTTAAAAAAACTCCAAATGAGAGCATCCCTCCTACTCGGGGGCTTAGTCGCGACCCCGTCCTCGCCTAAGTTAAAAAAGTACTCCGAGTGAGAGCATCCCTCCCACTTGGAGGCTTAGCCATGAGCCTGTCCTCGCCCAAGTTCAAAAAACTACGCCGAGTGAGAGCATCCCTCCCAATCGGAGGCTTAGCCGTGAGCCCATCCTCGCCTAAACTACTCCGAGTGTGAGGATCCCTCCCACTCGGAAGCTTAGCCATGAATCTAATCTCGCCTAAGTTGAAAAACTATGTCGAGTGAGAGAATCCCTCCCACTCAGAGGCTTAGCCACGAGCCCGTCCTAGCCTAAGTTAAAAAACTACTTCGAGTGACAGTATCCCTCCCACTCGGGGGCTTAGCCACGATCCCGTTCTCTCCTAAGTTAAAAAACTACTCCGAGTGAGAGCATCCCTCCCAGTCGGGGGCTTTGCCGCGAGCCCGCCCTCGTCTAAGTTAAAAACTACGCCGAGTGAGAGCATCCCTCCCATTCCGAGGCTTAACCGTGAGCCCGTCCTCGCGAAAGTTAAAAAACTATGCCTCGTGAGAGCATCCCTCCCACTCAGAGACTTACCCGCGAGGCCCGTCCTCGCCTAAATTAAAAAGCTACCCCGAGTGAGAACATCCCTCCCACTCGGGGCTTAGCCGCGAGCCCGTCCTCGCTTAAGTTAAAAAAAGTAC
>NW_021283257.1:63320-64192 GCF_002162155.2 Triticum dicoccoides
CGCCTAAGTTAAAAAACTACTCCGAGAGAGAGCATCCCTCCCACTTGGGGGCTTAGCAGCGAGCCCGTCCTCGCCTAAGTTAAAAAACTACTCCAAGTGAAGCATCCCTTCCACTCGGGGGCTTAGCCGCGAGCCCGTTCTTGCTTAAGTTAAAAAATATGCCAAGTTAGAGCATCCCTCCCACTCGGGGGCTAAGACGCGAGACTGTCCTCCCCTAAGTTAAAAACCTACTCAAAGTGAGAGCATCTCTCCCACTAGGAAGCTTAGCCGCGAGCCCAACCTCGCCTAAGGTAAAACACTAGTCCGAGTGAGAGCATCCCTCCCACTCGGGGGCATAGTTGCGAGCATGTGCTCGCCTAAGTTAAAAAACTACGACGAGTGAGGGCATCCCTCCCACTCAGAGGCTTAGCTGCGAGCTCGTCCTCGCATAAGTTTCAAACTACGCCGAGTAAGAGCATCCCTCCCACTCGGAGGCTCAGCCGCGAGCCCGTTCTCGCCTAAGTTAGAAAACCACTCCGAGGCTTAGCCACGAGCTCGTCCTTGCCTAAGTTAAAAAACACTACCGAGTGAGAGCATCCCTCCCACTCGAAGGCTTCACCACGAGCCCGTCCTCGACTACGTTAAAAAAAACTCCGAATGAGAGCATCCCTCCTACTCGGGGGCTTAGCCGCGCCCCGTCCTCGCCTAAGTTAAAAAACTACTCTGAGTGAGAGCATCCCTCCCACTTGGAGGCTTAGCCACGAGCCCATCCTCGCCTAAGTTAAAAAAACTACTCCGAGTGAGAGCATCCCTCCCACTCAGGGGCTTAGCCGCTAGCCCGTCTTAGCCAAAGATTAAAAACTACTACGAATGAGAGCATCCCTCCCACTCGG
>NW_021283258.1:0-2240 GCF_002162155.2 Triticum dicoccoides
CCCGTATACAATTCCCTTTGTCAATCGGTACGTTACTTGCCCGAGGCTCGATCGTCGGTATCCCAATACCTTGTTCAGTCTCGTTACCGGCAATCACTTTACTCATACCGTAATGCATGATCCCGTGGCCAACCACTTGGTTACCTTGAGCTCATTATGATGATGCATTACCGAGTGGGCCCAGAGATACCTCTCCATCATACGGAGTGACAAATCCCAGTCTCGATCCGTGTCAACCCAACAGACACTTTCAGAGATACCTGTAGTGCACCTTTATAGTCACCCAGTTACGTTGTGACGTTTGATACACCCAAAGCACTCCTACGGTATCCGGGAGTTACACGATCTCATGGTCAAAGGAAGAGATACTTGACATTGGAAAAGCTCTAGCAAACGGACTACACGATCTTTGTGCTATGCTAAGGATTGGGTCTTGTCCATCACATCATTCTCCTAATGATGTGATCCCGTTATCAACGACATCCAATGTCCATAGCCAGGAAACCATGACCATCTGTTGATCACAATGAGCTAGTCAACTAGAGGCTCACTAGGGACATATTGTGGTCTATATGTTCACACGTGTATTACGATTTCCGGATAATACAGTTATAGCATGAACAAAAGACAATTATCATGAACAATGAAATATAATAATACTTTTATTATTGCCTCTAGGGCATATTTCCAACAACATGTTCCTCTAACTATGAGATTATGCAACTTCTAAATACCAGAGGAACACCTTGTGTGCGATCAAACGTCACAACGTAACTGGGTGATTATAAGCATGCTCTACAAGTGTCTCCCAAGGTGTTTGTTGGGTTGGCATAGATCGAGAATAGGATTTGTCACTCCGTGTACCGAAGAGGTATCTCTGGGCCCTCTCAGTAATGCTCATCAATATAAGCCGTGCAAGCAATGTAATTAATGAGTTAGTTGTGGGATGATGCATTATGGAACTAGGTATGATGATACCGACGATCGAATCTCGGGCAAAGAGACTTGCGATTTGACCGATAAAGATCTTTGTAGAATATGTAGGAGCCAATATGAGCATCCAGGTTCCACTATTGGTTATTGATCGGAGATGTCTCTCGATCATGTCTACATAGTTCTCGAACCCGTAGGGTCTGCACGCTTAACGTTCGATGACGATTTGTATTAAGAGTTATGTCTTTTTGATGACCGAAGTTTGTTCGGAGTCCTGGATGAGATCATGGAGATGACGAGGAGTCTCGAAATGGTCGAGACATATTGATTGATATATTGGAAGGTTATATACGGACATCGGAATAGTTCCGAAGAAGATCGGGGATTTTTCGGAGTACCGGGAGGTTACCGGAACACCCCGGGAAAGTTATTGGGCCTATTAGGCCATAGTGGAGGAGAGGAGCCAGGCCACGGGAGGTGGCGCATGCCCCCGTTGCCCCAATCCAAATTGGACAAGGGGAGGGGGCGCGCCCCCCTCTTTCCTTCTCCCTCTCTCCCTTCCGATTCCCCTCTTCGTTGATTGGAAGGAGGGGGGCCGAATCCTACATAGACTAGGAGTCCAAGTAGGACTCCCTCCCTTGGTGCGCCCCTTGTTGCCGGCCTCCTCCCCTCCTCCTTTATATACGCGGCACTGCTAGAAAAAGGCCTACTAAAGGCGCACCGGTGTTGCCTACTAATGGCGCACCACCGGTGCGCCATTAGTACCACGCCATTAGTATTTATTACTAATGGCGCACCGATAGTATCTGGTATACTAATGGCGCACCAGGAAGTGCGCCATTAGTATAGGCCACGGTGCGCCATTAGTATAGGCCACCGGTGCGCCATTAGTATAGGCCATCGGTGCGCCATTAGTATTTTTGATTTTTTTGAATTTTGAATCTGGATCTGGATCTGGGTCGTGATTTTTTGCCCATTTTTTGCTCGTTTTTTTGCTCGTTTTTTGGCACGACATTATTTCAAATTTTGTTCCTGTTTTTGGATCTTGTACGTTCTTTTGCCGTGTTCTTTTGCCGGAGAGGAGTTCGCCGGAGAGGAGTTCGCCGGAGAGGAGGAGGAGGAGGTCACCGGAGAGGCGCTCGCCTACATCGCCGGAGAGGAGGAGGAGGAGGTCGCTGGAGAGGAGTTCACCGGAGAATCGGAGAGGAGGAAGGAGAAACCATGAGGGGATGGGAGGAGAGGAGGGAGGAGGAGCTCACCGGAGAGGAGGGAGGAGGAGCTCACCGGAGAGAAGGGAGGAGGAGCTC
>NW_021283259.1:0-1122 GCF_002162155.2 Triticum dicoccoides
GTCATGTCAATCAGATCATTCAACTAATGATGTGACCTCGTTACTCAAATAACAACTCTTTTGTCTATGGTTAGGAAACATAACCATCTTTGATTAACGAGCTAGTCAAGCAGAGGCATACTAGTGACACTCTGTTTGTCTATGTATTCACACATGTATTATGTTTCCGGTTAATACAATTCTAGCATGAATAATAAACATTTATCATGATATAAGGAAATAAATAATAACTTTATTATTGCCTCTAGGGCATATTTCCTTCAGTCTCCCACTTGCACTAGAGTCAATAATCTAGTTCACATCGCCATGTGATTTAACAGCAATAGTTCACATCACCATGTGATTAACACCCATAGTTCACATCGCTATGTGACCAACACCCAAAGGGTTTACTAGATTCAGTAATCTAGTTCACATCGCTATGTGATTAACACCCAAGGAGTACTAAGGTGTGATCATGTTTTGCTTGTGAGAGAATCTTGGTCAACGGGTCTGCTACATTCAGATCCTCATGTATTTTGCAAATTTCTATGTCAACAATGCTCTGCATGGAGCTACTCTAGCTAATTTCTCCCACTTTCAATATGTATCTAGATCGAGACTTAGAGTCATCTAGATTAGTGTCAAACTTGCATCGGCGTAACCCTTTACGATGAACCTTTTTTCACTTCCATAATAGAGAAACATATCCTTATTCCACTAAGGACAATTTTGACCGCTGTCCAGTGATCTACTCCTAGATCACTATTGTACTCCCTTGCCAAACTCAGTGCAGGGTATACAATAGATCTGGTACGCAGCATGGCATACTTTATAGAACCTATGACTGAGGCATAGGAAATGACTTTCATTCTCTTTCTATTTTTGCCGTGGTCGGGCTTTGAGTCTTACTCAACTTCACACCTTGTAACACAGGCAAGAACTCTTTCTTTGACTGTTCCATTTTGAACTACTTCAAAATCTTGTCAAGGTATGTACTCATTGAAAAAACTTATCAAGCGTCTTGATCTATCTCTATAGATCTTGAAACTCAATATGTAAGCAGCTTCACCGAAGTCTTTCTTTGAAAAACTCCTTTCAAACACTCCTTTTATGCTTTACAGAATAATTCTACATTATTTC
>NW_021283260.1:0-1227 GCF_002162155.2 Triticum dicoccoides
GGTGTTCCTGTACGTGGGTGTCCAACATGAGCATGTAGCAACTGGAGCAGTAGTAATTTTTCTATGTGTGGTGGTCCTACACTCCTACTCGTTCCCAAAATCACCGAATCCTCTGAGAGTCTCAGGGTAAGTTTTTCTGTGTGGTGTTCCTGCTTGTTCCCTGAATCCGCATGTATGTCTGCAAATTATTTGTTTCAATTTACAGTAGTAAATGGAGCAGTAGTCAAAAAATTCCCCTGAATACCTCTCATGTATGTCTGCAAATTGATTTTTTTCAGGTTATACAGTAATAATTGGAGCAGTAGTAATATTTTTGTTCTATGAATCCCGCTCGTGTATGTCTGCAAATTAAGTATTTCTTGAAGTTTACAGTAGTAACTGGAGCGGTAGTAATTTTCGATGAATCATTCTCATGCATGTCTACAAATTAAGTATTTCTTGTAGTTACTGTACCAATTAGAAGAGATTTATAGAGTTAGGTAGTTTTCGTTGGTTACCGAATAGCATTTTTCAGATTTGGAACATGGCGTGATCTGTAGCTATGCATGTTAATTAGCAATTAGGTTTTACCACGTCATTGTATTTCAATCTAGAGAGCTACGAATCATTAAGATTCATTAGAATCTGACTTGTAATCTAGGCAGATCTACATTATTTCCTAAAAGAAGAGATGGCAAAAAATAGTTTCGGTTTGTAGTTACCATTCACTACAATTTAGAGATCACAATCTTTCCAAATCTGTATAGTTCAGACATTATGCACCATGGCTCTCTTAACTGAAATGGAGATTTTTTTTTGCATGTATAGGTCAATAGCTTCTCATGATGGAACCAGTGGCACTTTAGATTTGAAGAGTCACATGAGATCTTGTGGTGCTAGGCATGCACCAATAGGCCCAAAGCAACAAAAGTTAAGTTTGCGAAAGGTTGATGATGGAAACGCCAATTTGGAGAATATTATTTTTGATCAAGATGTTGCCAGGAAAGAGCTTCCACTAATGATTTGTGTTCATGAGTACCCTCTATCTATGGTTGATCACTTGGGTTTCAGAATTTTTGTTCAGCATGACAACCAATGTTTAGAATGGTAGTTATGCTTATTTGATGTTGTGTTATTTTGTGAGAATTTGAGAGGTTATGTGGCGATCTACACTTGTACTATGTCATTTTGTGAGAATCTAAGAGCTTATTTGATGTCATGCACTTGTGCTATGTCATTTTGTGAGAA
>NW_021283261.1:0-7129 GCF_002162155.2 Triticum dicoccoides
TTGCCCGCGCATGCGATGTACATGAAGCATAAGGTTTGAACCTTGCGGTTCAGCATGAGAGAAAGAATCTGGACGACGGCAACTCACGCACAAAATAATTTCCTTGCAGAAATGGCAGCAAAGAGGTTTTCCAAAGCTACCTCAAAAACTTAATATGTGAGTCTACCCACGAAAACACATATGTCTATTTCCTAAAATATAACCTAACTTTTACAACAACACACTATCGCTTTATATATCAGCCGGACATCCTAACCTGACTTGGAAAGCAAGCTCCCTGACTAAAACTCACGAGAAAACATGGAAAAGAAACCTGGGCGCTATATTTAAAGGGGTGCTGCTACGCGTCCACCGACCGATCCGCATGGTACGTCCGCCACCTCAATGACCGTTCGATCTACATGCGTGCAGCTGTCTGATCGATCTCCTGGCATGCAGCTCTCGGCCGCTTCACCCCACTCATTAATTCCTGAAATAACGATCGACTTGCAGAAACAAGCGCTTTGTCCCGGCCCCGACAGACCTGCGCTCAACGCGGTGCCGCCCCCAACCACCACAAAATCAGCCGCCGCCGGCGTGGGAGACCTCCATGGTGCACCACATCGCGCGCCAGATGGTGGGATCAGACGCCAATCTAGCTCACCGGGGACCCCTGAGCGCGGCCATCTTTCTTGCTAGCCCCGGTCGCACCGCCGCCCTCCGACATCCAGTCCTCGGAATCTCGGAATCGCCCTCCCAGCCCCGTGAGCACACGCAGCCACGGGGATGACTGCTTCCAGCTGTAGGGACGTTTTCCTGAAACAACGGGTATGTTTCACGAAACTGTCATGGCAAGCCGGCTCTGTTTGAAAAAACAGGCGCGCGTGATGCGGAAGCGGGGACACTCTCGTCCGTCCGATCAACAGACGATCCGACGGACGCGGTGCGCGTGATTGGTCGGATGAAGGGAAGCTTTTCTGATATTTAGATAACAGATTATATGCTTATATTTTAGCAATATAATCCTTACAAAAGATTGACCTGGACTCTTTTTTTAAGGGAAAATCACTTAGCACTTTATTGTGAGTTTACGAGTATAACATCCTGTAGTACATGTGGGATCAGAAAGCTAGGGGATCATCGTCCCAATTATACATCAAATTTGAATCATAAGTATGTCTAGCTAAGAAATGTGCCAAGCTATTAGCTTCCCTTGGGCAATGCTGAAAACGGATTGAACTGACCTCATGGGCATAGAGAAAGCAATCGGCTAAGATCGCAGAGTAAGGCGTCAAAATATCCTCATCACCTTTGCATGCCATGATAACCTCAAGGCAGTCTGATTCAACCAGCACATTGAGCAGCCAACTTGGTTGATCAATTGAAAACCTCGGCAAAGGGTTAAAGCTTCTGCCGTAGTAGTGCTATCTACATATGTGAAGGGTTCTGCCACACCTGCCAAAGCTTCTCCTCTGCAGTTACGCACGATCGCAACGATGGCTCCAGTACCGTCCTCGAAAAAAGATGCATCAGAGTTTAGTTTGTACCGTCCTCAACAAAGCTTCTCCTTATATGTGAAGGGTTTAACTCTTTCTCCTTTGCATGCTTCCCTTCTTTCCCACCAAAATTACCACGCGCCAACTGCCAACGTCTCATGTAGACCCAGCTTCCCAAGCACTGGTGAGTTTCCACGCGGTCGGTGCAACAATTCGTCAAGTACTGCTGAGCCAGAACGATCCATGCTAAGAGCTTGCTTAATAATGACATCTAATCACAGTGCACGCCAGACTAAAACTGCTCTTTCACAACTGAAGATTAGATGTTTGATGTCTTCTAGGCCAGAACGACACACATGACATTGCGGTGAAACTTTGATATGTCGTCCAGCCAGCATAGCCATTCCATGGATCAAGCCATGCAGTGCCCGCCATACAAAGATCTTAACTTTGCTAGGTATTTCCAGTTTCCAAACCATTTCCCAAATTGGGTTTATATTAGACGTGCTCTGCATACTCGAACATGTCGATCCAAATTGGTGTTCCCACTCTGATCGGACCGTAAAGGAAAATAATTTTGTGTGATTCCAAGCAATGGAATCCCCTGTAGCATTTTCTGATAGTGGGATATTGATTATTGTCTCCGCATCCAATGGCAAGAAAATGCTTCTTATCAGTTCCTCGTCCCAGCTTGCAAAACCCGGAATCATCAGTTCATCCACTGTCCTGAGCAAGGTATTACCTCTCCTAGTCATAATCATCCTACTCTGACAAGACGAAATCCAGTGATCATCCCATATATTTACTTTCACTCCTGAGCCAATACACCAAATGTGACCTCTGCGGAAAGTTTGTAGCCCTGCAAAAATGCTTTGCTATGTGTAAGATAACCCCTTCTTTGGCCCCAACTTAAGAAGATTACCGTCACGGAAGTATTTAGCTCGTAAAACTCTGGCACATAAAGTTTTAGGATGGGTTATCAATCTCCAACTTTGTTTTGCCAAAATTGCTAAGTTAAAAGCATGGAGATCTCTAGATCCCATGCCTCCCCTAACTTTTGGTATGCACATCTTCCACCATACTAACCAGTGCATTTTATTTTCCTCCTCTGTATCACCCCACCAAAAAGCAGACATGGCATCTCTGATTTCTTTACAAACCTTCTTTGGGGTTTTAAACACACCCATAGCAAAAACAGGGATAGACTGGATAACAACTTTTAATAAAATTTCCTTACCCCCAAGTGATAGCAATTTCTCTTTCCAACCCTTCAACCGGTTAACTACCCTTTCCACCAAGTGAGTAAAACTGTCACTCCTATCTAAACCAATCATGGAAGGAAGGCCAAGATATGTGTCAGAAAGGGCTTCTGTCATAATATTTGAGTTCTGCAGAAATTTCAGCTTTGACATCCACATTCACATTAGGGCTAAAGAATATGCTACTCTCCCCTTCACTCACCAACTGACTAGAGCTTGTGCAATAATCATTTATTAGCTGTCTCGATGAGGTTGCATTATTCATATCCGCCTTCATAGGGATTAGGGAATCATCAGCGAATAGTAGATGTGAAACTGATGATGCATTCCTGCACACCCTTACGCCTTTAATGCCACGAACCTCCTCTGCTTGAGCTAGAGTACTAGATATTCCCTCTGCACACATAAGAAATAAGTATGGTGATAAGGGGTCTCCTTGTCGGATCCACCTTGTAGGGATGAATCCTTCTGTTTATTCATAATTGTACCTCACCTTCTAAGTCATTAAGAGATCAATAACCTCTCTATGAAAGCCCAATCTCTCCATCATTTTCTCCAAGAATTTCCATTCTACGCTGTCATAGGCCTTATGCATATCAAGTTTAACAGCACAGATCTGGATTCTGTTGAACTGATGCGTATACATCTAACTGTTTTGCTGGTGGACCCCATCCAATATCAAACAATCACGTATCTTCATGGTTGGTTTGTCAAAGGGTAGACCCTTCTGCTTGCGTGGAAGAAATAAGAAGATAATTGGGACCCTTATTGTGGAAAATCATGGAAACAAATCAACAAATATATTTCCTGTTATATCTCTCTAACCAATGTCCGTAACCTGCATGCAGATTTACCAATCCTTGGTTGATCTCTTTTTTTTTGTGGGTTGGCTGATCTCTTTACTCCGAAAGATAAAAACAAACTCTTTTTTTTTGAGAATAAAACAAACTCTCTTTTGCCATACGTGCATGTACTAGTTTGTTTTAGCATGGAACCAATGATGCACCCGGTCAGCTCCTGGCTTTGCTCCTCTTGTTGGCTCATGTGTAATTTCCTGATTGACCAATGTAATCGTCGTTTGTTTCAACTTGTTCTGATCATTGCACCATGTTGCATGCCTGCACGTAACGGCGACTAGCTCATCGACATCTTCGTATATCTACGATAGACAGGTTGAAACATATACATCGCCCACTGCGATTACAAATAGTGCATCGACAACTGAATCCTGACTATTAGCTTGTGTGTCGTCTTTGTCATCGGTACACTTAGAACTGGTCGTATCACGACGAGACCGCATATCACGCCCTATTCAGATACATTTGCGCTCAGCAATTTCAAGACCAGGTCAAGGAAAGGACTGGAGTTAGAATCCCTATGCTCCACCCTGATACTTGGTCAATCGACATTATTCAGGGAAACTTGATCAGTAGAAGGGAAGCTTGCATCATTTTGTGTGGCGCTTAGGCAGTCTGGTCCGAAAGAAACACGCAGCGTCATGATGAACATGTCTGAATAATTAATCAATCAGTTCGATGGACCATTGATATAGCTGCAGATCTTTCCCAGTTGGGCAAAGAGCATGTGGCTCCTACACGGCGTGTTCCAGAGTGTTGGAAAGTACCACCAATTGAGTTCCTCAAAATCAATATAGATGCCTAGTTCCATGAGTTACTCGGGCAAGGGGACACTGGACGTCTGGAGTGGTTGTGTGCGCGCGTGATCATACTGGGAAACTTATTCGAGCCCAAGCACAATGGTATGAACATGTTAGTTCTGCCTGGATGATGGAAGCAATGGTGATATTGCATTGGATGTTGTGAATCTGGCCTCGGATTTGGGATGGAGGCGAATACTGGTTGAAAGTGATGCACTTGAAGTAGTGACCCGTGGAAAACTCAGGATCTTGGAAGAGTTGATATAGCAAAGCCTCTTCAGGAGATTAAGGAGCTATGTGGGACCTTTATTAGCTTTTCTATTTCTTTTGTAAGAAGAGAAGCAAATATAGCTGCTCATCTCAGTGCTAAGCAGGCTAGTGAGGTACATAAAAGGTGTCTCTGGATCAATTTTGTTCTAGAATTCCTTCGTGATGTTATTGCCCGTGAATGTATTACCCATGAGTAATCAATAAAGCTCCGAATTCCAAAAAAAGGGATTTTGTATATGTATGGGACTACGTGCAAATTGATGAAGGCTATTCATTAGGTTTTTATGTCATTATTACCCCCACTAGAATTTGTATGCCCTCATTGCAACACACATGCATGCTATTTGCTAGTTTACCCAAAATGTGTGAGGAGCGACCGGAAAAGAATTTTTCGCGAATACGCAAAAGCTTTGCGTATCATTGCATTGATAGGTAGAGTAGCGATACATGTGGGTCTTACAAAATGAATGGTAGGCTAGTTAGCTCGTACGCAAGGATGGCCAGCATCGATAGCCTTGGCACACAGACGACGGGGTGCGCTGCCCGATCAGACGGGGCCTACGTCTCTGGCAGGACGAGGGCCATGCCCTTGGCACCGGCGCGCGCCCAAAGCCGCGCCTCCTCCTGGATCATGTGCACTACGCGTCCCACAGCAGGCTGGTCGCCGTCGAATAGGCACCCGTTCCGGTGTTTCCAGAGGTGCCAAGCGGTAAGGACGGCAATGGAGGCGAGGCCGCGGCGTAGAGTAGCCGAGGTGTTGGAGATGGCCGTGGATATCCAGTTGGCGAACTCGTCGTCTGGTGCAGGGGTCGCGGTGGTGAAACGGCACCACGAGAGCACCTCATGCCAGGTTTGGCGGGAGAAGGAGCAGCCCGTCAGGATATGTTGCATGGTTTCCGGTTCTTGATCGCATAGTAGGCAGCGAGGCTCGTGGGGAAGGCCATGTCGTGCCAGGCGATCGGCAGTCCAGCACCTACCCAGAAGAGCAAGCCATACGAAGAATTTGATGCGAAGTGGAGCCCATGGTCTCCACGTGATACGCCAATGCGGGTCGGTGATGGAGCCGGCGAAAAGAGTCTGATAGGAGGAGCGGGCAGAGTAGATCCCTGATTCAGTCCATCGCCACGAAAGTCGGTCCTCCTCCTCAGTCAGATTGAAGTGCCTGAGGCGCCGCCAGAGCATGACATACTGGACGGTCATGGCCTCGCCCATGGCACCTTGAATGTCGCCGATCCACGCCTGGTTGAACAGGCCCTCTCGAACCGTGCGTGACTTGCGCCGACGTTTGGCCACCCTGCAGTAAACCAACGGCGCAATCTCGGAGATGCTTTTCCCGTCCAACCAGTGGTCTTCCCAGAATAGACAGGACTCTCCATTGCCAACGAACCAAGAGGTTGAAGCCCTGAAGATGGCTCGGACCTCCGGGCAGTGGGGGATGTGCAGGTGCTGCCACGGCCGTGAGGCGTCGGATCTTTGCTGCCACAGCCACCGGACACGCAGCGAGATGCCGGCGCGCTAGAGGTCTGGGATCCCGAGGCCGCCGAGGGAGATGGGTCTACATACCCGGCGCCAGTTGACCTTGCAGTGGCCACCGCTCGCGTCCTTCCGGCCGTACCAGAGGAAGTTGCGTATCAAGCGGTTGATGCGCTTGAGGATGGGCGGGTTGACGGCCATCGCAATCATGATGTGTGTTGGCATGGCCGAGAGAACATGACGGCACAGGGCGAGCCCGTCGCCCCTCGACATGAGGGATCCCCACCACGGCGAGAGTCGGCGCTCCAGCTTGTCGATGATGGGATGTAGAGCGGTGGAGCTGACTTTACGGACCGATAGCGGCAGCCCGAGATAGGTGGTGGGGAAGTCTTGCAGCGGGCAGGCGAGATTCGTGGTGATCATGGCCCGGTCAACGTCCGTGCACTGGATGGGGGAGGCCGCACATTTGGCATAGTTGGTGTGCAACCCCGAAGCCGCCCCAAATACCCGTAGCAGCTCGCGGACGGCAGCATGATCGTGCCCGTCCGGTCGGCAGAAGACAATGACGTCATCGGCGTAGATGGAGACGCTTGAGGACATGTGGCGCGCAGTCAGGCGTTGCAGCACCCCCTCGCTGGCCGCACGGCATATGAGGTTGTTGAGGGTGTCGATGACCGTGAGGAAGAACATGGGGGACACGGGATCCCCCTGCCGTAGTCCGCAACGGTGCTGGATGGGTGGACCGGGGACGCCGTTGGTGAGGACACGTGTGCTGGCCGTACCCAGAAGAATGCATATCCACTCGCACCATCGGCGACCGAATCCGAGGTGACGTAGAGTCTCTAGCAGGAAAGCCCAGGACACGGAGTCGAAAGCACGTGCGATATCGAGCTTGAGCATGACTCGCGGGTTCTTCAGGTTGTGGAGCTGCCTCGCTGTTTGCTGCATGAGCAAGAAGTTGTCGTGTATACATCGGCCGGCGATGAAGGCGCTTT
>NW_021283262.1:0-1169 GCF_002162155.2 Triticum dicoccoides
TGAAATACCATGTGTGCATGAACAATTGCATCATTTATCGGGACGAGCACGCGGAGTCTACCATATGTCCGGTGTGCGGCGTCACTCGATACAAGAAGAGGAAGAAAGCTCCTCGAAAATCGGTGTGGTACTTTCCGATCACTCCTCGTCTGCAGCGGTATTTCGCGGACCCTAAGGTAGCAAAGCTCCTGCGTTGGCACGCGGATAGGGAGGAGAAGAAGCGAGAAGATGACGCAAATGATCCGGAGATAGATAAAAAAGACAAGATGCTGAGTCACCCTAAGGATGCGAGCCAGTGGCAAGCGTTGAACTTCGAATACCTAGAATTTGGGAACGATCCAAGGAACATCATGCTGGGCGCGAGCACCGATGGAGTCAATCCGTTTGGCAGCCAGAGAAGCACACATAGCACCTGGCCTGTGTTTGTGTGGATGTACAACCTTCCCCCCTGGTTGTGCATGAAGAGGAAGTACATTCACATGAGTATGCTAATTGAAGGGCCGAAACAACCAGGGAACGACATCAATCTGTATCTGGGGCTGCTGAAAGAGGAGCTTGACACGCTGTGGAAAACGCCAGCCAATACGTGGGACGCCGCAGAGAAAGAATATTTCCCTATGAGAGCCACACTGCTCACGACGGTGCACGACTATCTCGGTTACGGATATCTCGCGGGGCAGGTAGTCCATGGATTTTTTGGATGCGTAAGGTGCATGGATGACACAACGTATCGCCAGCTAGATAGAGATCCCAGGTCTTCAAAAACCGTGTTCATGGGACATCGAAGGTGGCTTCGCGACGATGACCCGTGGAGGAAACGCAAGGATCTGTTCGATGGTGAAACCGAACCCCGAAAACGCCCGTGTACGAGGAGCGGCGAGGAAATAGACAAGCTGTTGAAAAATTGGAAAGACTGCCCACTGCCGGGAAAGAAGCGAAAGGCGCCAGAGCCGCTGCTGAAGGTATGGAAAACGAGGTCTGTTTTCTGGGACTTGCCGTACTGGAAGATCCACCGTGTGCCTCACAGCCTTGATGTCATGCATATCACGAAGAACGTGTGCGAGAGTCTGCTTGGTACCCTGCTCAACATGCCAGAGAGGACCAAAGATGGGCCGAAAGCAAGGGCAGACTTGAAATCAATGGGCATCAGGCAGGAGCTTCACGCTAAT
>NW_021283263.1:0-1008 GCF_002162155.2 Triticum dicoccoides
TGCAGTCTGAATCTGAATCCAGAACGTGAGAGACTTGGACTCTATCTTCTCTTGGGCCAAAAGTGACGTGAGAGAACTTTTTGGACAGCAAATAAACATCTCTTTCTTCCTTATCTTCATATGTGGATTGTACAAATGTCCCATACACCTGCAATTAGACAAAACACAAAAGTGTGTGAAGTATTTTTGTTCTGGATAACATAAATAGATTATTGAATAGTTTGCACTAGAAATCACCTGACAAATATGCATATATGCAATATTTTTGGTCATATCCAAGGTAGTCATGTCCTCATCAATACTAATATCACTCGTTTATTCCATCTTGCTTGTAAAGCTGAACGTGAAGTGCAGGATCGACAAGCATTGGGGCGAACTAACTTTTCTGCAGGCCGACCTTCATCATGGACACCACGTGCATCTTCTACTTCAACTGCACCAGCACCTCCATCCGGTGCCACCTCGAGCCGTGATACAAGAAAACAGGCACAACCACCATTATCTGCCAAGAGCGCACCTGCGGGGCCGCACAACGTTCTTCTTCTTCCATGGCATCAACAGGGCACACAAGTGATATTATTTGTCGTCGTTGTAAGGGAGGAGGTCATTATGCGAGAGAATGCAAATCTCCGCGTGTGATGATTGCTACCGCGGATGGTGGATATGAGTCCGCTAGTGACTATGATGAGGAGACTTTGGCTCTCATTACACGTGAAGAACATGGTGGAGATGATTCTGATCATGAGACGCAATACATGGCTCCTGAAGACGCTGACAGGTATGAATGTTTAGTTGCTCAACGTGTTTTGAGTGTGCAGGTCACACAAGCTGAGCAAAATCAGAGGCACAATTTGTTCCATACCAAGGGAGTTGTGAAGGAACGTTCTGTGCGCGTCATCATAGACGGAGGGAGCTGCAACAACTTGGCTAGCATGGAGATGGTGGAGAAGCTTTCTCTCACCACAAGACCACATCCACATCCTTACTACATCCAATGGTTCAACAACA
>NW_021283264.1:0-1218 GCF_002162155.2 Triticum dicoccoides
GAAAAGCTCGAACCCAAGTCGGAAAAATGCGTATTCATAGGATACCCTAAGGAAACTGTCGGGTATACCTTCTACTTAAGATCCGAAGGCAAGATCTTTGTTGCCAAGAACGGATGCTTTCTGGAAAAAGAGTTTCTCTCGAAAGAAGTAAGTGGGAGGAAAGTAGAACTCGATGAAGTACTACCTCTTGAGCGGGAAAGTGGCGCAGCGCAGGAAACCGTTCCTGTGATGCCCACACCAACTGAAGAGGAAAACAATGATGATGATCAAGGTACTTCGGATCAAGTTGCTGCTGAACTTCGTAGGTCCACAAGGACACGTTCCGCACCAGAGTGGTACGGCAACCCTGTCCTGGAAATCATGTTGTTAGACAACAATGAACCTTCGAACTATGAAGAAGCGATGGCGGGCCCGGATTCCAACAAATGGCTTGAAGCCATGAAATCTGAGATAGAATCCATGTATGAAAACAAAGTATGGACTTTGACAGACTTGCCCGATGATCGGCGAGCGATAGAAAACAAATGGATTTTTAAGAAGAAGACGGACGCGGATGGTAATGTTACAATCTATAAGGCTCGACTTGTCGCTAAGGGTTATCGACAAGTTCAAGGGATTGACTACGACGAGACTTTCTCTCCCGTAGCGAAGCTGAAGTCCGTCCGAATCATGTTAGCAATTGCCGCATACTATGATTATGAAATATGGCAAATGGACGTCAAAACGGCATTCCTTAACGGGCATCTTAAGGAAGAACTGTATATGATGCAGCCGGAAGGTTTTGTCGATCCTCGGAACGCTAACAAAGTATGCAAGCTCCAATGATCCATTTATGGACTGGTGCAAGCATCTCGGAGTTGGAACATTCGCTTTGATGAGATGATCAAAGCGTTTGGGTTTATGCAGACTTATGGAGAAGCCTGCGTTTACAAGAAAGTGAGTGGGAGCTCTGTAGCATTTCTCATATTATATGTAGATGACATACTCTTGATGGGAAATAATATAGAATTTCTGGACAGCATTAAGGCCTACTTGAATAAGTGTTTTTCAATGAAGGACCTTGGAGAAGCTGCTTATATATTAGGCATCAAGATCTATAGAGATAGATCGAGACGCCTCATAGGTCTTTCACAAAGCACATACCTTGATAAGATTTTGAAGAGGTTCAAAATGGATCAGTCCAAGAAGGGGTTCTTGCCTATGTTACAAGGTGTGAGA
>NW_021283265.1:0-1273 GCF_002162155.2 Triticum dicoccoides
CTTATTCTGTAGTCCCTGTTTCGAGTTGCAAATATTAGCAACAGAACCAGTATCAAATACCCAGGTGCTACTGCGAGCTCTAGTAAGGTACACATCAATAACATGTATATCACATATACCTTTGTTCACCTTGCCATCCTTCTTATCCGCCAAATACTTGGGGCAGTTCCGCTTCCAGTGACCAGTCTGCTTGCAGTAGAAGCACTCAGTTTCAGGCTTAGGTCCAGACTTGGGTTTCTTCTCTTGAGCAGCAACTTGCTTGCCGTTCTTTTTGAAGTTCCCCTTTTTCTTCCCTTTGCCCTTTTTCTTGAAACTAGTGGTCTTGTTAACCATCAACACTTGATGCTCCTTCTTGATTTCTACCTCCGCAGCTTTCAGCATTGCGAAGAGCTCGGGAATAGTCTTGTTCATCCCTTGCATATTATAGTTCATCACGAAGCTCTTGTAGCTTGGTGGCAGTGATTGGAGAATTCTATCGATGACGCAATCATCCGGAAGATTAACTCCCAATTGAATCAAGTGATTATTATACCCAGACATTTTGAGTATATGCTCACTGACAGAACTGTTCTCCTCCATCTTGCAGCTATAGAACTTATTGGAGATTTCATATCTCTCAATCCGGGCATTTGCTTGAAATATTAACTTCAACTCCTGGAACATCTCATATGCTCCATGACGTTCAAAACGTCGTTGAAGTCCCGATTCTAAGCCGTAAAGCATGGCACACTGAACTATCGAGTAGTCATCAGCCTTGCTCTGCCAGACGTTCATAACATCTGGCGTTGCTCCAGCAGCAGGCCTGGCACCCAGCGGTGCTTCCAGGACGTAATTCTTCTGTGCAGCAATGAGGATAATCCTCAAGTTACGGACCCAGTCCGTGTAATTGCTACCATCATCTTTCAACTTTGCTTTCTCAAGGAACGCATTAAAATTTAACGGAACAACAGCACGAGCCATCTATCTACAATCAACATAAACAAGCAAGATACTATCAGGGACTAAGTTCATGATAAATTTTAAGTTCAATTAATCATATTACTAAAGAACTCCCACTTAGATAGACATCCCTCTAATCCTCTAAGTGATCACGTGATCCAAATCAACTAAACCATAACCGATCATCACGTGAGATGGAGTAGTTTTCAATGGTGAACATCGTTATGTTGATCATATCTACTATATGATTCACGCTCGACCTTTCGGTCTCCGTGTTCCGAGGCCATATCTGCATATGCTAGGCTCGTCAAGTTTAACCTGAGTATTCTGCGTG
>NW_021283266.1:0-1638 GCF_002162155.2 Triticum dicoccoides
TTAACAAAGAAAAATCAAATCGTCGACTGTTCGGATGCAGAGGCCCTCGCAGCCTTCAAACATAACATCCACGACGAGTGGCTGGCCCGGCACCTAGGACAGGAAAAGCCGAAATCCATGGCAGCCCTCACATCACTCATGACCCGCTTCTGTGCGGGAGAGGACAGCTGGCTAGCCCGCAGTAACAACCTCAGCAAAAATTCTGGCAGTCCGGATACCAAGGACCGCAATGGTAGGTCGCGTCGAAACAAAAACAAACGCTGCGTTAACGGCGATAACACTGAGGATACGGCAGTCAACGCCGGATTCAGAGGCTCTAAACCCGGTCAGTGGAAAAAGCCATTCAAAAGAACTACTCCAGGTCCGTCCAATTTGGACCAAATACTCGACCGCTCTTGCCAGATACATGGCACCCCCGAAAAGCCAGCTAATCACACCAACAGCGATTGTTGGGTATTCAAGCAGGCAGGCAAGTTAATTGCCGAAAACAATGACAAGGGGCTGCATAGCGATGACGAGGAAGAGACCCGGCCGCCGAACAATAGAGGACAGAAGGGTTTCCCCCCCACAAGTGCGGACGGTAAACATGATATACGCAACCCACATACCCAAGAGGGAGCGGAAGCGAGCACTTAGGGACGTATATGTGATGGAGCCGGTCACCCCAAAGTTCAATCCATGGTCCTCTTGCCCGATCACTTTTGATCGAAGGGACCACCCCACCAGTATCCATCATGGCGGATTCGCCGCATTGGTTTTAGACCCAATCATCGATGGATTTCACCTCACTAGAGTCCTGATGGACGGCGGCAGCAGCCTGAACCTGCTTTATCAGGACACAGTGCGCAAGATGGGCATAGACCCCTCAAGGATTAAACCTACAAAGAAGACCTTCAAAGGCGTCATACCAGGTGTAGAGGCCAATTGTACAGGCTCGGTTACACTAGAAGTGGTCTTTGGATCCCCGGATAACTTCTGAAGCGAGGAGTTAATCTTTGACATAGTCCCGTTCCGCAGTGGCTATCATGCCCTACTCGGACGGACCGCATTTGCAAAGTTCAACGTGGTGCCGCATTACACATACCTCAAGCTCAAGATATCAGGCCCTCGAGGAGTCATCACGGTCAACGGAAACACTGAACGATACCTCCGAATGGAGGAACACACAGCGGCTCTCGCGGCAGAAGTACAAAGCAGCCTCTTAAGGCAACTCTCGAGTCCGGCCGTTAAGCGACCGGACATGGCCAAACGCGCCCGGAGTAACATACATCAAGACCACCTGGCATGTTCCGAGAACGCGTAGCAATCCGGCCCCAACCCCAGCCCTTGCATGATTGCAAGACTAGTCCTTCGCGTACATCATTACGCTCTGGAGATACCATGGGCATAGGGGGAGGGGCACGACCACGACAGGCCCAGAGTGCGGCTCAACCACACCAGGGGCTCCCAAGTGTGTCGCTCTTTTTCTTTTTCTTTTTTTTTACCCATAGGACTCCGTTCACCAGAGGCCCTGTCCCGCAGCAGACCTGCCGAACTCACGATGCAACAGCCAGGGAAGGAGAAAGGCTACGACGAACACTCAGGTGGTCTCCATTACGAGCATTAAATCTATTTAATACTCCATTCCGCAGCCTACCC
>NW_021283267.1:0-2604 GCF_002162155.2 Triticum dicoccoides
CGTGATCTTCGGTAACAGGACGACATGGAGTTGTACCTTGACCTTATGACAACTAGAACCGGATACTTAATAAAACACACCCTTCCAAGTTCCACAGACAACCCGGTGATCGCTTTTCCACAGGGCGACAAGGGGAGGATCGCCGGGTAGGATTATGCTATGCTATGCTACTTGGAGATGCTACTTGGAGGACTTCAGTCTACTCTCTTCTACATGCTGCAAGACGGAGGCTGCCAGAAGCGTAGTCTTCGACAGGATTAGCTATCCCCCTTTTATTCTGGCATTGTGCAGTTCAATCCACCGATATGGCCCTTTACACATATAACCATGCATATGTAGTGTAGCTCCTTGCTTGCGAGTACTTTGGATGAGTACTCACGGTTGCTTTTCTCCCTCTTTTCCCCTTTCCCTTCTACCTGGTTGTTGCAACCAGATGCTGGAGCCCAGGAGCCAGACGCCACCGTCGACGACAACTCCTACTACACCGGAGGTGCCTACTACTACATGCAGCCCGCTGACGACGACCAGGAGTAGTTAGGAGGATCCCAGGCAGGAGGCCTGCGCCTCTTTCGATCTGTATCCCAGTTTGTGCTAGCCTTCTTAAGGCAAACTTGTTTAACTTATGTCTGTACTCAGATATTGTTGCTTCCGCTAACTCGTCTATGATCGATCACTTGTATTCGAGCCCTCGTATTATGATGCTTGTATGACTTATTTATGTTTTAGAGTTGTGTTGTGATATCTTCCCGTGAGTCCCTGATCTTGATCGTACACATTTGCGTGCATGATTAGTGTACGATTGAATCGGGGGCGTCACAAGAAGAAAATCCTTTTGCTGCTTCAACAGAGCAGATGGATGAAGAAATTGAAGTGGACACTATCACTTTAACTCCTCTGGTATCATCGCCAATGCCTCAGTTCACAGCTGAAGAGGCAGGCGTTTAAGAAATGGAATAAGACGAAGATGTGGACATTGGGAGCACCACACCTGTGATGAACGATGACTTTTGGGACAGTCAGCACCCCAACTCTCCCCTGTTCACGCCACTGCAACAAATCCCTCAGTCCCCAGTAACTACTAAAGTTCAGATGGGCTCTGATGAAATTCACACTGCGCCTTCCATTCCTGAAGAAATTCCAGCCAATATGTTGATGACCAAACTGCTGAAGAAATGGAGACCCAAGCTTCTACTGAAGCAGAAGCTGAAATTCCTCAGCCTGCGGCTCCATAGATTGAGATTCCTAAGGTTGTGCTGCAATTGACTGATACTCCTCAGCCGAAGCCTAAGAATCAATTCTCGAAGACGCCAAAATTCTAGGCTGATGACTTCTTCCATGAGCATGTGTTCTTCACCGACTACAACCCTTATGATGCTGCTCGTCTTAGAAGGAAGCGTTTCTAGATTGCCAGCCAAACCAACTTCTATTCTTCACTGCTTTTCAATAAGGACAAAGTCTTCGACCATGAGCACATTCCTCATGTGGATATGGAATCGTTGTCGTGCTTCACACCAGTCCTTAGTGTTATTCATGAGCTAGATTGCTCAACTTCTGCACCAATATATGTGACTGGAATGAAGAGCTAATTCTTCAGTTCTATGAAACGCTGCACATCACAGGAAATGCTGACGATGTGAACTCTTGGGTGTTGGACTGGATGACAGAAAACACTCACTTCAAAGCAGCATCCTCTGAATTGCTTCATGCCCTGCCTGTTAGTCCTTGAAGGTGCTCGTCTTATCTATCATGAACTTGAGCTGGCTGATCATTTCATGCAAGTGTTGATGAAGCCACTAAAGCCCGGTCAAGCCTCAAGGACCAAATTCCTCGTGAAGGAATTTCTATATGTGCCTTGAACTGTCTATCGCATTCTGACCAAGACACTGAGTCCTATCAAAGGCCACGACTCAAATGATGAAGAAGTTATTGGCATCATGAAGAATTTGCTATTTAACATAATGCATGGTATTCCAGTAAACTACCATGACTTCTTCATGAGGACTTTGGAAAATGTTGCACTGTCTCCTTTTGAATTGAAGCCTTATGCTCCTCAGATCAAGTTCTTCAATCAACTACAAGGCTGACACACTCAACCATGGCAGTTACTTGCCTCCTATTGAAGTCCTCAAGCGGACATTTTCCTCGGCTGATGAAAAGGGCAAGGCCACTACAATTGTTGATGAGGGCATTCGTCCATTGGATGGACAGTTTCGCAAAGCTGCCTCATACTCCACCAATGCAGACTCTGCCACTCATGATTCTGTCGCCAATACCTCAAAGCAAAGTCCTCAAGCCACAGCTCCACGGGTGATGACTGATCGTGAGCTTCTCCTCGGTCTTCATCATAAGGTCGATCGCAATCATAAATGGGTCAAGCGTCAGTTTGGTTCGGTTCTCCACAACATGACTGCTACATACAATTCTGTGAAGAAGAACCACTACTACCTCCATGAAGTTTTTGATCGCACCTGGGCTGTTCTGACTCATCTCTATGGTGATGAAGATCTCAAGCATATGGGCTTCAAGCATGGTTTAACCCTCCGGCGAAGAAATTCAAGAAAGTCGAAGTTCCTTCCTTGGTACCCAGCTCCTATTCTTCATCCC
>NW_021283268.1:0-2604 GCF_002162155.2 Triticum dicoccoides
CGTGATCTTCGGTAACAGGACGACATGGAGTTGTACCTTGACCTTATGACAACTAGAACCGGATACTTAATAAAACACACCCTTCCAAGTTCCACAGACAACCCGGTGATCGCTTTTCCACAGGGCGACAAGGGGAGGATCGCCGGGTAGGATTATGCTATGCTATGCTACTTGGAGATGCTACTTGGAGGACTTCAGTCTACTCTCTTCTACATGCTGCAAGACGGAGGCTGCCAGAAGCGTAGTCTTCGACAGGATTAGCTATCCCCCTTTTATTCTGGCATTGTGCAGTTCAATCCACCGATATGGCCCTTTACACATATAACCATGCATATGTAGTGTAGCTCCTTGCTTGCGAGTACTTTGGATGAGTACTCACGGTTGCTTTTCTCCCTCTTTTCCCCTTTCCCTTCTACCTGGTTGTTGCAACCAGATGCTGGAGCCCAGGAGCCAGACGCCACCGTCGACGACAACTCCTACTACACCGGAGGTGCCTACTACTACATGCAGCCCGCTGACGACGACCAGGAGTAGTTAGGAGGATCCCAGGCAGGAGGCCTGCGCCTCTTTCGATCTGTATCCCAGTTTGTGCTAGCCTTCTTAAGGCAAACTTGTTTAACTTATGTCTGTACTCAGATATTGTTGCTTCCGCTAACTCGTCTATGATCGATCACTTGTATTCGAGCCCTCGTATTATGATGCTTGTATGACTTATTTATGTTTTAGAGTTGTGTTGTGATATCTTCCCGTGAGTCCCTGATCTTGATCGTACACATTTGCGTGCATGATTAGTGTACGATTGAATCGGGGGCGTCACAAGAAGAAAATCCTTTTGCTGCTTCAACAGAGCAGATGGATGAAGAAATTGAAGTGGACACTATCACTTTAACTCCTCTGGTATCATCGCCAATGCCTCAGTTCACAGCTGAAGAGGCAGGCGTTTAAGAAATGGAATAAGACGAAGATGTGGACATTGGGAGCACCACACCTGTGATGAACGATGACTTTTGGGACAGTCAGCACCCCAACTCTCCCCTGTTCACGCCACTGCAACAAATCCCTCAGTCCCCAGTAACTACTAAAGTTCAGATGGGCTCTGATGAAATTCACACTGCGCCTTCCATTCCTGAAGAAATTCCAGCCAATATGTTGATGACCAAACTGCTGAAGAAATGGAGACCCAAGCTTCTACTGAAGCAGAAGCTGAAATTCCTCAGCCTGCGGCTCCATAGATTGAGATTCCTAAGGTTGTGCTGCAATTGACTGATACTCCTCAGCCGAAGCCTAAGAATCAATTCTCGAAGACGCCAAAATTCTAGGCTGATGACTTCTTCCATGAGCATGTGTTCTTCACCGACTACAACCCTTATGATGCTGCTCGTCTTAGAAGGAAGCGTTTCTAGATTGCCAGCCAAACCAACTTCTATTCTTCACTGCTTTTCAATAAGGACAAAGTCTTCGACCATGAGCACATTCCTCATGTGGATATGGAATCGTTGCCGTGCTTCACACTAGTCCTTAGTGTTATTCATGAGCTAGATTGCTCAACTTCTGCACCAATATATGTGACTGGAATGAAGAGCTAATTCTTCAGTTCTATGAAACGCTGCACATCACAGGAAATGCTGACGATGTGAACTCTTGGGTGTTGGACTGGATGACAGAAAACACTCACTTCAAAGCAGCATCCTCTGAATTGCTTCATGCCCTACCTGTTAGTCCTTGAAGGTGCTCGTCTTATCTATCATGAACTTGAGCTGGCTGATCATTTCATGCAAGTGTTGATGAAGCCACTAAAGCCCGGTCAAGCCTCAAGGACCAAATTCCTCGTGAAGGAATTTCTATATGTGCCTTGAACTGTCTATCGCATTCTGACCAAGACACTGAGTCCTATCAAAGGCCACGACTCAAATGATGAAGAAGTTATTGGCATCATGAAGAATTTGCTATTTAACATAATGCATGGTATTCCAGTAAACTACCATGACTTCTTCATGAGGACTTTGGAAAATGTTGCACTGTCTCCTTTTGAATTGAAGCCTTATGCTCCTCAGATCAAGTTCTTCAATCAACTACAAGGCTGACACACTCAACCATGGCAGTTACTTGCCTCCTATTGAAGTCCTCAAGCGGACATTTTCCTCGGCTGATGAAAAGGGCAAGGCCACTACAATTGTTGATGAGGGCATTCGTCCATTGGATGGACAGTTTCGCAAAGCTGCCTCATACTCCACCAATGCAGACTCTGCCACTCATGATTCTGTCGCCAATACCTCAAAGCAAAGTCCTCAAGCCACAGCTCCACGGGTGATGACTGATCGTGAGCTTCTCCTCGGTCTTCATCATAAGGTCGATCGCAATCATAAATGGGTCAAGCGTCAGTTTGGTTCGGTTCTCCACAACATGACTGCTACATACAATTCTGTGAAGAAGAACCACTACTACCTCCATGAAGTTTTTGATCGCACCTGGGCTGTTCTGACTCATCTCTATGGTGATGAAGATCTCAAGCATATGGGCTTCAAGCATGGTTTAACCCTCCGGCGAAGAAATTCAAGAAAGTCGAAGTTCCTTCCTTGGTACCCAGCTCCTATTCTTCATCCC
>NW_021283269.1:0-1134 GCF_002162155.2 Triticum dicoccoides
TTACTCATCTATTCATGTGTCATATATGCAAAAATCAAGGGAAGTAAAAATGGATGACATATACATATACAACATGTACACCTTGTCTCTTTTGTTAGCCACATTTTAGATTAAGCAACGCCGAGGACGGCTTTATTTTCAAGAAGGGGAGGATGATGAGGACATGACTACCTTGGATATGACCAAAAATATTGCATATATGCATATTTGTCAGGTGATTTCTAGTGCAAACTATTCAATAATCTATTTATGTTATCCAGAACAAAAATACTTCACACACTTTTGTGTTTTGTCTAATTGCAGGTGTATGGGACATTTGAACAATCCACATATGAAGATAAGGAAGAAAGAGATGTTTATTTGCTGTCCAAAAAGTTCTCTCACGTCACTTTTGGCCCAAGAGAAGATAGAGTCCAAGTCTCTCACGTTCTGGATTCAGATTCGGACTGCACAGACACACCTGACTCAAAACGCACACAAGTTTTTCATACGGACTCCGAAATGGGTGATTCTTTTTCTGTTGGAAACTAGATTTCGTGCACTTTCCAACCCAATTGGAATCACCTTCAAATTCGTCCGGAGCGTTGAGTTGTGGACGAAACAATCTGATGCTGCAGCAGAATCCGAGTCAAACTACAAGTCCAAAGGTGTTACATCACCTCCACTTGGGCCCATTGGCCTTGTACGACCTAGATTTAGTTTTAGGCTGCCTTGGGACGTCCTCCCACCTCGTTGGCCTCCACCCCTTGCTCCTATATAAGTAGATCCATCTAGTAGCTTTTCCTTGGGATTTGTTTAGTTAAAAGTTAGCCATTGCAACTTCGTGTACTTCGTTTGTGTCCAACGACCAGACCAAGACCGCTTACGGATCCCCACCATTATCAATACCTCATATATATTTGCAATATTCAGATTGCTTTATCATATTCTTGCTCGTTCTTCGATTGCTTGCAGGAATAGACCTTCGTGGTTAGGCTGACCGTGCTTCCGGCATCGTCAGTAACCTCAGGAGATTGGTTTAGCGATTGCTAAGGCGCAACGTCGTGCACGTTTGTAGTCGGATCGTCAAAGTCGTCTCCACCAAATCGATAGTTATCATCTCATCGAAAGATCGGGACACCCTCGCCTCTATCA
>NW_021283270.1:0-1064 GCF_002162155.2 Triticum dicoccoides
TACACCTGCAATTAGACAAAACACAAGAGTGTGTGAAGTATTTTTGTTCTGGATAACATAAATAGATTATTGAATAGTTTGCACTAGAAATCACCTGACAAATATGCATATATGCAATATTTTTGGTCATATCCAAGGTAGTCATGTCCTCATCATCCTCCCCTTCTTGAAAATAAAGCCGTCCTCGGCGTTGCTTAATCTGAAATGTGGCTAACAAAAGAGACAAGGTGTACATGTTGTATATGTATATGTCATCCATTTTTACTTCCCTTGATTTTTGCATATATGACACATGAATAGATGAGTAACTTGCATAGTTCATAAAATCTAAAGCCAAAAAATTAGCATAAGAAGTAGAAGGCATGAAAATATTGCAACTCAGTTTGCACATATAAGTGAAGCTCTTATTCATTTCAAAAGATTGACAATGTTCATCATTAAACCATCCCAACATTGGTGAATAAACTTTACTTGCATCAAATTTACATGCTACAACATGCTTAAATAAGCAAACATGCAATAAGTCATTCAACACAGAATCATCACCAAGATTAGAGGTCATATCAAAATGATTAAACATTGGTTCTTTTGCATCAATAGTTAATTCAATGGATGCACTCAAAATTGTTGGTATTTCAGTTGTTTGATCACATGGCAAAGTCAAATTATCAACGTAGTCCTCTAAAATAGGTGGTGTGATCAAAGTAGTGTGTTGCTCATCAGATGGTGCATTCAAATTGACAAGGCATTCATCATTCTCATGTAGAGATGGAAGATCAGTACCTTTGTCATTACCTCTTATGATCAACTCAGATGATGTAGCCACTCTCGGGGGCGATGTGTCACATGGTGGAGGTGATGTAGTCCTGACAACAACGGATGTGGTTGTCATAGTATGCCTAGTAGTTGAAGGAACAATCATATCAACTCTTGGAATGTGCACCGTGCGTTTGTTCTCCTCGTGGCCAACACGTCGTTTTATTTCCTGTTCAGCTTTGCAAGCAAGATGAAACAAATGGTCCATAGGATAACACTCTTCATGAATTAGTATCTCTTGAATATCA
>NW_021283271.1:0-883 GCF_002162155.2 Triticum dicoccoides
GGTTCGGGCGAGGTCGTTGCGGTGGACTCGGGCGTTGCGAGCGCTCGGGGCTCGGCTTGCTCGATGGAGTGGACAGCGGCGGAGCTCCTGGACACGATGAGAGGACGCACGGGCGGCGGGGAGCACGGCTACGACGAAGGCACGGCGATGGTGGCGTCGGTCATGGCGGGGGAGCGCGAGGGGGAGGAGCTGGAGAGGAGAGGGGGTGTCTGGGGGGTTCGGGGGAGCGAGGGAGGCCGGTCCACGACGTCACCGGGCGCGGGGAGCGGCGAGGCGGCGAGCAGGTGCGTGGCGCGCGCTGCGGTCGCCGTCGGGCACCTGCCTGCCTGCCTGGCCGGCAAGCAGCTCGCTGGAGCGGCGCTGGGCTGGGCCGGCAGGTGGGCCGGGAGCAGGCGCCAGGTAAGTTTTTTTCCATTTCTTTTTGTTTTCTGTTTTTTTAATACTTCTGCAACTATGTTGAATTAAATAAAATACTTAGGCTACTCCTAAAATCACCAAACTACTCCTGGTCCATAGTTGGATTATTTCCAACATGAAACATTTTAGTTTGGAGATATTTGAGCATTTAAATATTTTATATAATTTTAAATGCCCAAATTCAAATATTTATGATTTAATTCAAAAACCCTAAGCTGGCCTAGGAAAATGTGCACCACTTTTGGCAGAGGTTCTGAACCAAGACAAAAATGATGGGCATTTTAGAAGGGCATTTCAGGTTCATTGAAAAAGTTTTTAGTAAACCCTAATTGGTTTCAGAGGGGACTGGGGGTTCTGTCATCCCCATTTCAGGTTTCTGATGAAAGAGTAAACATGATGCAACACTCTAATGCATGGCTAACTAGGATGTGACAACTCACCCCCACTCAAAAGAATCTCGTCCCGA
>NW_021283272.1:0-1379 GCF_002162155.2 Triticum dicoccoides
ATGTCCCCGTTTCTGATTTTGATTTGATGGTAGCCCAACCTCAAATCCATCTTGGAGAAGACTGAGGATCCAGCGAGCTGATCGTACAGGTCGTTGATCCTGGGAAGTGGATATTTGTTCTTGATTGTGACCAAATTGACAGGTCGGTAATCTACAACCATCCGGTCCGTACCATCCTTCTTCTTGACGAATAGGACGGGGCAAGCCCACGGAGAAGAGCTAGGTCGGATGAAACCCTTTTTCAAGGACTCATCGAGTTGTTTCTTAAGCTCGGCTAGTTCTAGGGGTGCCATCTTATAAGGTCTTCTAGCAATCGGAACGGTTCCTGGAATGAGGTCTATTACGAACTCAACATCCCTATCAGGTGGAACACCTGGCAATTCCTCTGGAAAGACATCCGGGAAGTCACGGACTACCGGAACGTCCTCAAGGTCTGGCAAAGGGCTGGCGTTAAAAGAATATAATTGTCGCTTGGCTATTCGGGTCAAGACATTGACTATCTTGCCCGAAGGGTGAGTGAGTTGAACAGTCCTAGAGAAGCAATCAATTTTGGCTTGATGAGCTGACATCCAGTCCATACCCAAAATGATATTAATATCTGAAGATTTAAGGGCTATCAAAGACGCGAGGAAAACAAGTCTGTCGACTTGGATTTCATTTCCATGGCTTACTCTAGAAGTTTGCCATTTGGATCCCGGAGTTTGAATTACCATGGAGGTTGGCATATCACCGAATGCGACGTTATGCAAACGAGCATAATTTTCAGATATAAAAGAATGAGAGGCTCCTGTATCGAAAAGAACAGATGCCGGGTGGCAATTGACAAGAAGCGTACCGAGAACGACGTTGGGATCCTCTTGAGCTTCTTCGGCAAAGATACAGTTGACATGGCCACGTGAAGCGGTGACCGGCTTGGCGTGGAATATTTTTCCTGTCAGCTTGCCACGGCCAACAGCTTTAGCAGACTGGTTGGGGTTGGTCTGGGGGCACTCACGCATATAGTGACCAGATTCCCCACACTTGAAACAAGTCACGGAGCTGGTACGTGGAGGAACATTGTTGGTTGGACCCCCATAGGGCTTGGCCGGTGCAGACTGTTGAACGGGGCGAGGCGCCTGGAAGGATGGCCTCGGTGTGAACCTGGGTGGCAGGGCGGTGTTGGGTACCCACACGCGGCGCTTCTGAGGACCAGCACCGGATGAGGAACCCATATCACGGCCATGCTTGCGTGTTGCGTCATAGTCAGTCTGACCAGTTTCAGCACTGATGGCTTTGTTGACCAGTTTCTGAAAAGATGTGCACTCATGCAGACGGAGGTCACGACGAAGCTCAGGACTAAGTCCCTTACGGAACCTTGCTTGCTTCTTGGCATCAGTAGA
>NW_021283273.1:0-839 GCF_002162155.2 Triticum dicoccoides
GGGTCGGGCCCACTGGTCAGCGTCAGGGGGGGTTTATTTTAGTTTAATTAAGGATTAAGACACTAGGGCCCACATGTCAGTGTCAGCAGGGGGGTAATTAAATTAAAATAAACTAACTAATTAACAGGGGGGCTGGCCCCACCTGTCATCGACCCAGGGGGGGTCAAACCCCTGGTCAGCAGGGCCTAACCCGCCGGCGGCTCGTCGCCGGTGGCAACAGGCGCGGCGGAGGGCGCGGGCTCGCTCCTCCGGCGTCCAAATGGACGGAGGAGAGCGGCTACGGGGAGCTGGAGCTCACCCGCGCCCATTTCAGCAAGCAGCAGCAGCTAGGGCGGCCGGAGACGATGGCCTCGAGCTCGGCAGCGGTGGCCGGAGCTCGGGCGTGCTCGGTTTCGGCGTTACACGGCACAGCGGGCGCGGCCGATGGGCTCTACGGGATGCTGGGGTCACCAGGAACACCCGGAGGCAACGAACGCAGGCGGAGAAGCTCGGGAGCACGGAGCTCACCGGCCATGGCGGACGGCGGCTTCGGTGCTCGTGGGGCGGTGGCTATAGGGCGCAATCGAAGGGGGAAAGAGGGAGGGGAGGCGTAGGAGCTCACAGCGGTGCCGTAGGGATGGTTAGCCGGCTCGGGGGCGCGCCGGAGTGGCCGAATCGACGGAGAAGATCCTCGGCGGCCGGCGAGGGGAAAACATCGGGGGTGGCGTTCCGGGGCTCTTCTGGTCGCGTGACACGGCGAGGAGGTCGAGGGAGGACCGGCGGAGCTTCCTGGGGCGTCGGTGAGGCTAGGGGTGGCCGGTGGCCATGGGTACGGCGACGATGGCGGCGAGCTCCGCTCG
>NW_021283274.1:0-1423 GCF_002162155.2 Triticum dicoccoides
CCCACGTAGGAGAGGGTTTAAGGTGAGTTAAGTCTGGGGCGTTACTGGTAACGCCCCACATAAAGGCCTTTACTATCATAAAGTCTACTTGATTACAGGCCGTTGCAGTGCAGAGTGCCTCTTGACCTCCTGGTGGTCGAGTGGGTCTTCGTGGTCGAGTCCTTCAGGCCAGTCGAGTGAATCCTCGTTGGTCGACTGGAAGGCGACCTCTTCTAAGGATGTCCTAGGGTAAGTTACTTGGATCAAGTCCATGACCCTACCCTAGGTACATAACCCCATCATTAGCCCCCGAATGGATTGAGGCTTCGAGTGAAGAAGGAGTTGATGTCGTTTCCGATTAACCTTTGCGCTCCGGTTGTGCGCTGTTCTGGACCAAAGAATCCCTTTGTCGACAGGAAACAACTTGCCTTCAGTCGACTTGATCCATTCTGTTTTTGCGTCGAGTGATCTTTCAGGCTTCGATGATCTCCGAGCGACGGATCGCCGGAAACACCGCGCCTGACAGACTGATTTGTTGCTCGCGGATTCCGCGGGATGCGAAATTTTGGGGCGCGCGTGAAGCGGGGCGGACCGCGGCGTTCGGATGGGACGGGGCATGGACGCCTCGATCTCCGCGCCGCCTTTTTCGCCATGTATCCCGTCTGCATAACTGTTCCAGATATGATTAGATGGACCGGGCCCACCTGTCATCCACTCGGAAGGGACCTTATAAATGTGCCCGGCGAGGATTTCTGTGCTGCGCCTTAGCATTCTCCCCCTCTCTCTGCTTCCTTCCTCCCTGCTCAGCGTGCTCGCTCTCGCCCCCGCACCACTTCCCTTCGCGCATCTCGCCGGCGACCATGGCCAAGGAGAAGACGGCGGTGCTGGAGCGTGCAAAGAAGGCGTCAGCGTCAGAGAAGGCGAAGGGGAGATCCACCAGCCGCGGAGGGTCCTCGTCCAGATCCCGCCTGCCGAAAGGCTGGGTCCAAGGAGACTGGATCCAGTCAACCATCACTGAGAATGACATTCTCGACATGGCCAACGAGGGCTTGATCCCCCACGGAGCTGCGAGGCTTCCGGGGAAGGAGTGGCAGCCTCAGCCAGAAGAGGGTGAGTGTGTGCTTTTGGCCACCCATGTGGATCGTGGGTTTTCCTTGCCGCCGAGTGTTTTCTTTCGTGGCTTCTTGAATTTCTTCGGAGCGCAGCTCCACCATTTTACCCCAAACTCCATTGCCTATCTTGCTGCGTTCGTGTCCATGTGTGAGGGTTTCTTGGGCTGTCGACCGCACTGGGGTTTGTTCAAGCATATATTCACGTGTCGCTCTCAGACCGTGAAGAAGGCGAGTCCAGGCGACGAAAAGACCCGAGTCGTCCAAATGTGTGGGGGTTTGGGCATCCAGGTGAGGAACAAGAGCACCTTTCCGCCCATGACCTTTCCCGAGTC
>NW_021283275.1:0-1315 GCF_002162155.2 Triticum dicoccoides
TCGTAGTCAATCCCTTGAACTTGTCGATAACCCTTAGCGACAAGTCGAGCCTTATAGATTGTAATATTACCATCCGCGTCCGTCTTCTTCTTAAAGATCCATTTGTTTTCTATCGCTCGCCGATCATCGGGCAAGTCTGTCAAAGTCCATACTTTGTTTTCATACATGGATTCTATCTCGGATTTCATGGCTTCAAGCCATTTGTTGGAATCCGGGCCCGCCATCGCTTCTTCATAGTTCGAAGGTTCATTGTTGTCTAACAACATGATTTCCAGGACAGGGTTGCCGTACCACTCTGGTGCGGAACGTGTCCTTGTGGACCTACGAAGTTCAGCAGTAACTTGATCCGAAGTACCTTGATCATCATCATTGTTTTCCTCTTCAGTTGGTGTGGGCATCACAGGAACGGTTTCCTGCGCTGCGCCACTTTCCCGCTCAAGAGGTAGTACTTCATCGAGTTCTACTTTCCTCCCACTTACTTCTTTCGAATAAACTCTTTTTCCAGAAAGCATCCGTTCTTGGCAACAAAGATCTTGCCTTCGGATCTTAAGTAGAAGGTATACCCTACAGTTTCCTTAGGGTATCCTATGAATACGCATTTTTCCGACTTGGGTTCGAGCTTTTCAGGTTGAAGTTTCTTGACATAAGCATCGCATCCCCAAACTTTTAGAAACGACAGCTTAGGTTTCTTTCCAAACCATAATTCATACGGTGTCGTCTCAACGGATTTAGACGGTGCCCTATTTAAAGTGAATGTAGCTGTCTCTAGAGCGTATCCCCAAAATGACAGCGGTAAATCGGTAAGAGACATCATAGACCGCACCATATCCAATAGAGTGCGATTACGACGTCCGGACACACCGTTTCGCTGAGGTGTTCCAGGCGGCGTGAGCTGTGAAACGATTCCACATTTCCTTAAGTGTGTACCAAATTCGTGACTTAAGTATTCTCCTCCACGATCTGATCGTAAGAATTTTATCTTTTGGTCACGTTGATTCTCTACCTCATTCTGAAATTCCTTGAACTTTTCAAAGGTCTCAGACTTGTGTTTCATTAAGTAGACATACCCATATCTACTCAAGTCATCTGTGAGAGTGAGAACATAACGATATCCTCCGCGAGCCTCAACGCTCATTGGACCGCACACATCGGTATGTATGATTTCCAACAAGTTGGTTGCTCGCTCCATTGTTCCGGAGAACGGAGTCTTGGTCATTTTGCCCAAAAGGCATGGTTCGCACGTGTCAAACGATTCATAATCAAGAGACTCTAAAAGTCCATCGGCATGGAGCTTCTTCATGCGCTTGACACCAAT
>NW_021283276.1:0-2287 GCF_002162155.2 Triticum dicoccoides
TCCAGGTTTATCGCCTATTCAGGTTCCATCCGCAGGGAGTCCGGCCGGGGTTTCCCATACGGCCCCGAACGATGTGAACAGGGTTCCCGAGATACCTAACGGGTATTCGGTACACCGTGCCACGTACCTACCGCATCACAGCCCACCCCTACGGTCAGCGCTGTCCACGGCCTCCAGTAGGCTACAAACACCAGAAACTACTTGCAACTCCTGGACAGAGAGCTAGGGTGAATAAGAAGTCGAGCGGGGTCATATTTCAGGGCCCAATGCATGGTAGTAGTTGTATCTTAAATCACGCATACAGATCTCAGTGCTTAAGGTCGGCTTCAATGAAACAACCCACCATGTACTCCTACATGGCCTCTCATCGATACCTTTACCAAATCGTATTCACCCCACCACTCTCATTACCGAGATAAACATTTCACTCTAGCCCATCACCCAGATGAACCAGACCTGACACGACTCTAAGCATAGCAGGCATAGCAAGGTAGGAACAACACATACATATGGCTCAAACAACTCCTACACATGCTAGTGGGTTTCATCTAGTTATTGTGGCAATGACAGGTCATGCAGAGGAAATGGGTTCAACTACCGTAACACACAGCAGTTTGAAACGCGTTGTCTTAATGCAGTAAAAGAGAGCAGGAGCGAGAACATGGGATTGTATCGATATGATCAAATGATTGGTTGCTTGCCTGATGGTTCGATGCACGGATACGGTTCTTCGTTAGGGTAATTACGGTACTCCTCGGGGACAGAACCTGTCGCAAAGGCATCGATACACAAGCATCACCAAACAATGTGCAACAATATGATGCATGCATGAAACATGGCAATATGAGTGTATTGGGCTAATGCAACTAAAGCCAGAAGGGTTTGAACAAATTTGAATCAAAGATTCAAATTCCAAATTCAAATATGGCCTTTTAAAGTGCCTTTTCTTGTTCTGCTTAAAACATCAATTGAACTTGTTTGATCATGCATGAAAATAGTACAGATGGATAGATTGGATTTTTCTGATCATTTTTCATATATAATTTGTCCAATTTGGAGTTACAGAATAAAAGTTATAAATTTTTGAAGTTTAAATAATATTCTGGAATTTCCTGATTTAAATTAAATTCAGAAAATCAATTACTGCGTCAGCCTGACGTCAGTGTGACGTCAGCAGGTCAACGGAACTGGTCCAGGTCAAACCTGACAGTGGGTCCCGCATGTCAGGGTGATTATTTTAATTAAAACTTAATTAAAACTGATCCTGTTTAATTAACAGGGCTGGGCCCCACCTGTCATTGACTCAGGGGAGTCAACCAGGGCCCACCCGTGGTCAAACCCGAGTCGGCTGCACCGGCGTTTAGCCGCCGGCGAGCCCGACGCGGCGGCGGAAGTGGTTTTGGTCATTTCGGCCACCAAACGGACTGCGGAGACCACCGGAGTGGAGCTGAGGCCAACCCGCAGCTCTTGGCGGAGCCCGTTGGGGTCGGGGTGGCCGGAGTCGACGGCGGCGAGCTCGGCTGCGGCCGCCGGGGTTCGGTCGTGCACGGGATCGGTGCTGGAGCTCGAAGTCGAGCAAAGCGAGGCGCTAGGGATGCTCTACGGGGTCTTGCGAACTTGTTGGACTCGCCGGGGTGACCAAATGGTCACCGGAGCTGCGTCGACGGCGAGCTCGGCGACGGCGGAGGTTCGGCCGTGGTGGGGAGGTGGCTACGGTGAGGGAACGAGGGGAAGGAGAGGGGGAAACGGTGGCGTAGCTCGCCGCGGTTGCAGTGGGCGTCGAAGTGGGCTCGGGGACGCGCTGGAGACGGCGAATTCGACGGCGACGGTGGTCGGAGCCCGAAGAGGGGAACGGCAACGTGGCGGCGATGCAGGGCTTCCGGGGAGCTGTGGAGCGGTGGGGAGGAAGAGGGAGTCGTGGCGGAGCTCCTGAGCTAGTCGGGGGAGCGAGGGGTGGTCGGAGACGGTGGCTATGGCGAACGGCGGCGAGTGTGGTGTTCGGCCGGGCGAGAGAGAGAGAGCGAGGGAGAGGAGAGGAGAGCCGGGGGAGAGTGAGAGAGAGCAGGGGGGAGGGCGTGGCGTCGTCCAGGGAGTCGAGCGAGGAGGGGAGGCCAGGCAAGCAGGCGAGCAGGTGGCGTGGCGCGGTGGCCGTGCGCGCGCGCCGGCCACACTCCCCTCCCTCTGTCGGGGCGAAGACGACAGAGGAGGGAGGTGGGCTGGGCCGGCTGCCGGCTGGGCCAGCCAGCTGGCTGGGCCGCACAGTGGAGGAGCCCAGGTAAGCTCCTCC
>NW_021283277.1:0-1240 GCF_002162155.2 Triticum dicoccoides
TTGTCTTAATGCAGTAAAAGAGAGCAGGAGTGAGAACATGGGATTGTATCGATATGATCAAATGGTTGGTTGCTTGCCTGATGGTTCGATGCACTGATACGGTTCTTCGTTAGGGTAATCACGGTACTCTTCGGGGACAGAACCTGTCGCAGAGAGCACCGATTCACAAACATTACCAAACAGTATGCAACAATATGATGCATGCATGAGACATGGCAAAATGAGTGTATTGGGCTAATGCAACTAAAACCAGAAGGGTTTGAACAAATTTGAATCAAGGATTCAAATTTCAAATTCAAATATGGCCTTTTAAAGTGCTTTTCCTTGTTCTGCTTAAAACATCAATTTAACTTGTTTGATCATGCATGAAAATAGTACAGATGGATAGATTGGATTTTTCTGATCATTTTTCATATATAATTTGTCCAATTTGGAGTTACAGAATAAAAGTTATGAATTTTTGAAGTTTAAATAATATTCTGGAATTTCCTGATTTAAATTAAATCCAGAAAATCAATTACTGCGTCAGCCTGACGTCAGTGTGACGTCAGCAGGTCAACGGAACTGGTCCAGGTCAAACCTGACAGTGGGTCCCGCATGTTAGGGTGATTATTTTAACTAAAATTTAATTAAAACTAATCCTGTTTAATTAACAGGGCTGGGCCCCACCTGTCATTGACTCAGGGGAGTCAACCAGGGCCCACCCGTGGTCAAACCCGGGTCGGCTGCACCGGCGTTTAGCCGCCGGCGAGCCCGACGCGGCGGCGGGAGTGGTTTTGGCCATTTCGGCCACCAAATGGGCCGAGGAGACCACCAGAGGGGAGCTGAGGACAAGCCGCAGCTCTTGGCGGAGTCCGTTGAGGTCGGGGTGGCCGGAGTTGGCGCCGGCGACGACCTTGGCGGCCACCGGGGTTCGGCCGAAGACGAACTTGACGCTAGAGGGTTCGGTGAGGCTCGTGGAGTAGCTAGCTAGGTGCTGCGGGACTTGGTGAGTAAGATGGACACCATCTTGTGGCCGGAGGATGACCGGGAGCACGTCGGCGACGAGGTCCACGGCGGTGGGTGCGGTTGAGCTCCGGGAGGTTGCTACACGGCTCGGGAGCAAGAACGGAAGGGAGGGAAAGATGGCTAAGCTCACAGTGAGTGCGACGGAGTCCTTGGTGCGGCCGGAGATGGACCGGAGCGACGATGGCGTTGAAGGGGATCTCCGGCGACGGTGAGCTCGGGCGAGGTCGGTGCG
>NW_021283278.1:0-672 GCF_002162155.2 Triticum dicoccoides
TTGCCTGGTTGCTCTGGCAAGAGAGAGGGGTCGTCGTCGATGTAGTCGTACTCGGTGGCATCAGCGCCGGTCTCGGGGTCTACCGGGGAAGAAGAGGGGGGAAGAAACAGTATATACAGAGCCAACAAAGTATCACAAACAAAACGAGGTAATACGCGGTGCTAGGTGTGCCCGAACGCGGTAGTAGGTGATACCGACGAAGGGGGAAAGCATCCGGGAAAGTATCCCCGGTGTTTCGCGTTTTCGGGCAGAGGAGCCGGAGGGGGAAAGTTGCGAGTTCGATAGGTTAGGGGGGTGTGGTGGACGAACGGGCTGCGTATCCGGATTCGTCTCGTCGTTCTGAGCAACTTTCATGTTGAAAATAATTTAATCCGAGTTACGGATTAAAAGATATGATTTTCTAAAGATTTTATTAATTTCTGGAATTTAATTAATTATTTAATTAATTCGAAAAATGGATTTATGACGTTAGCATGATGTCATGCTGACGTGAGCAGTCAACAGAGTTGACTTGGTCAACCTGACATGTGGGTCCGGTGGGACCCACCTGTCATTCTCTGTTTAGGTTAATTACAGATTAGATAATTTAATTACTATTTAATTAACCTAACTGGTTAATTAAATTAATTAAACTGGATTAATTAACTTAATTAATTCATTAGATAATTAATT